>NC_070627.1:5276168-5324304 GCF_947347685.1 Pleuronectes platessa | reverse complement strand
TTGTTGTGCGTCCTCAAAGCCCCGAAGCCTTCATCTGGCCGTCTCTTGTGTTATTCTGCACCGATCACACAGCTGATGTTTTTTGTGTTTTGGACTTTGAGACAAACACAGAATGACATCAGAGCGGATGTCAAGCGAAGGGAACATTGTCTCTGTACCTGTGGCTCCTCCGCTGCACCGACTGCTTTTGTTTTTCAGGAACAATATAGATATATATATATTTTTGTTTACTTTGACCAGTAACTATAAGTTTGAATGTGGCTGTGACAAGCGCCAGAGGCAGAGCGTTACTGGAAATAGCTCTGATCTGTGGGACAGTCAGTTTTCTGCTGCTCCACCATGTTTCTCTCCACAGCTCATTTCTTTCTCCCTGGACGGAGGAATCCTCCTGACACGCGGCTCTGATGGATCTCACTCATATTCTGCAGCACAGTCCCAAACTGAAACCTAATGGCTTCTGCCGAGAGGGAATGAGATCATGTCACTCTTAAGTCTAAAATATTACAGAGACCTCAGAAAGTGGAACTGTCAAAGTTTAGATTTGTTATTATTATTATTATTCTCAGTAATCACCAGGTTGAGTGCGAAGAGACAAGATGAAGTCGAGGGTGAGACTTTCTGTTCTAGATTGGAAAACACACGTTAAAAGCTCATTTTGTCTTGGGGGGGGGGGGGGGGGGAGACTACACACAAACAGGTTCTGCAACAACAACAACTGTGACTCATCTCCTTCACCTCCATATGGTAAGATTGGAGGAAACCTTCCCACGTCTGTGTTAGAGCCTGCGAGTCTCATAGCTTAGTGATATCACCACTGTTAGTTTGTGGTACAGTCAAATAAACAGAGATAAAACACAGTGATGTGGGAGACACATGTCATCTGAGGACATGAACTGTATCTCCCAGTGAAAAGCTGTTGTGCTTCTGACCAAAGGAAGTGTCTCGAGTCAGCAGCCGAGTATTTCACTGTTATTTATAAAGACACATTCTCATTATAGTGAGAGGTGTGAAATCCATTTCCTCCTCTGTTACTCACCTTATGATAGCAATCAGCCAAACGGAGCAGGAGATGGCCTCTGATTGGTTTATTGTATTCTGCACCAAGCACAACCATTAATTATTAACAGACTAAATTCAATCTTTTTGAAAAATGTGCCTGGTGCTGGAAACTTTTTTTTTTTCAAGTAGCAAAAATGTCTCTGGAGCCCGGTGCTTGAGATCCTGACTCTGGAGCCGGCTGGTGTGACTGTGTCAACTTGTTCTCAGATGTTCTGCACTTTTCATTAACCTTTGGAAAGTTGTGAGATGAAAGAAGTAAACAACGTGTTAAGTTACTGATACTGTTTGGTGCCACTGTGATGAAGCCCGGGATCAACCTGAGCCAACCCTTCCACCGTGCCCTTGGCTGATAGAGAACACCCCTCACCCCTCAGCCGGCTTCCTGTGCCGGACCAGGGCCGACTGCCCAGAATCCCAAATGTCATCGGACGGCTTAGGAAACGACAGCTGCCTATCTTGAATGTCCACCGCCACATTCCAAGAAGTGTTGAAAGGGACGAAGTGACATTTGCAGCCGGGTCCTCTAAACATCCCCTGGTTTCCTCTCTCTGTGTTTCCACATTCCTTGTTTCCTGCCCCGCTGGGACCACGGATCTGCGCAGGTTACTCGTCTGCTCACCAGGCCAAACATCCCGCTGTGCCTGACATTCATCATTTATTGAAGGGCTGTTCTTTAATTGCAGCGGGAGAGTGCTTAGCTCCCCCGCTCTCACACTGGCCGATCCACGGGGAGGGCCCTCCAACTGGGGGCCCACATTTAACAAGCACACTGGGAGCACCGCCGTTGACTTCTATCGGTTGTGACACACAAAAAAATAACCTGCAGGGATGTTTTTTTCTCTTGGTTTCACTTTGTTTCGCTGCCTCCTTACACTTCTTCCGTTCCTCTGGAGCTCAGACTGTAGGTGGGTTCTGGGGCTTTAGAGAAGTGACCACTGAAAGGAAGTAGAGCCACAGAGGGAGTGAGAGACCCCTGAACCTGGATAAACAATGATCTGCAGTGAATAAACTACGGTGACATACGGGACTGGAAATCCAAATGACAATCTGTGCTGATAAAATTGAAAAAACTCTCTATTTTTATATGTGTCTTATACAATTGAAGTTGTGTCAAGATTAGTTTTCAGATTGCTGCTGTGTAAACCTTAAACTAATCTCCCCCCCCCCCCCCCACCCCCCCCATGTCCTTTTGTCCTGCATCCTGTTGCTTTTTCTTGCATTTACAACCACACACACACAGACACACACACACACACACACACACACACACACACACACACACACACACACACACACTCTAATCTGTATCTGGTGGTTGGATTAATTTGGCTCCATATGCAGCGGCAGTTGGGCAGTTGGTTAATTTTGGCTGCAGCACGACAGAGATTGAACTGTGCCACTGCCCCTCATGAAACGACTTTGACTGGATGGATGACAGACTCTGGTTCCCAGTGATACATGATGGATGGGAAATGGAAAACCTAAATGTATAGTTTGCCCAAGTCATGATCTGCTTAGACTCCCTGTTTTATTTTGAAAAATCTCCTTTCTTCCTTTATTTCATCCGTCAATTAGCCTTCCTTGTATTTATGACTGTGATTCCACTTTCAACACAACTGTCATATTTATATATTTCGTCACTGCCTTCTTCTGTTTTCTACTCTCTTGTACTTTGACTTTTTAGTTTGGTCAACGTCGACTCCATTAAAATGGAGGAGGCAGGATTTATGACCTGTACCGCTTCCAGCCACCGGGTGGTGTCCAAGAAGCTTTGGCTTCACTTCTGGGGAGCGATCAAGTCGTCCATCTTTATAACCGACAGCATTGAGAAACAGGGAGAGGATAGAAATGGGTTTTTTATAGGGAACAAATGCTCAATGTGGACATTTAAAGCACATTTAATGTCTCCCTATCAAATTAGCTAAAGTCAGTCAGCGGACTCCAACAGCAGAAACCAACTGTAGCACCAACATTAGCTTTGTAGAATATGAACAAAACACCAAAATGTTTTATTTCATCACATTTCTCATGCAGCAAAGTCTCGTTTCCCACTCGTGCTTCATCCCGGATGATAACCTGAGGACACGTCAGGACATGTGGACAGATGCTGCGTCTCCCCCGACTAGGCCACTAAACCCTCCAGCTCTGTCCCCTCTCTCGTGTTACACTATTAACGCTTCTGCTGCAGAGACGTGGACATCAGTTTGTGCAACAGTCCCCCCCCCCCATTCCTCTTGTGGACACTCAATATAATTGTTTTCCTCAGGCTTCCGAGCCGCGTCGGGACAAAAACAAGGAATCTTCAATCTTCCCTCCTCTGGAGCCAAACTTTATTTTCTAAAACAAGGATACAAATATAGCTCGAAGTTGTGTTGAAATCGTTTTTCTCTGTCCTGAAGTTGTGTGTCAGACATAAATTGTTGTGTATCTCTTAGGGATTCAAGCCACATGTTCTTCAATGACTTCATATTTTAACGTTTTAAAAACTTATCTCAGAAATGTCTTCATGTCGTGTAGGAATGTCAATTAAAAAGAAATATTCAAGATTACATTTTAATTAAAGACAATGCACTCTATTCAACATTATTATATTTTCATTATGTGATTTAAAGTAGTCAGTTTTAATCAATGGAATAAATATATATATATTTTGTATCTAGATTAACTAGGGTCATACAGATGCTGTGGACGCAGTGAAGCCACAACTCACTGCTCATAAAACTTCTGTAAATCGAAGCCCCAGTAATTAAACCAGATGGATAAAGTTTACTGTTGCAGAGTCAAATCGCTGTGGCTCTATTATCAGCTGTGTCCCGAGTGAAAGCAGCGAGAGCATTAACGAGGCGTAAACTGTTGGAGACAAATAAATCCCACGTGAACTTTCTGAGGACAACGACTAAGACAGTGTAATATTAATTTTGAATAATCTTTATTTCAAACTGTAGCTTCCTGCTTCCTTTCAGACGAGAAGATCATTAACTTTATTTATTATCAGAGTCAAAGGTTTTGATTCTTTTTCAGCATTGAGGAAATGAATTGGAGGTGAATGAGACTAAATTAATATCCCATCTCCTACAGATTCATGTTCGTCCCTTTTAATTATTACTTCCACCTCCCAAACCCCCCCCAACCTTATTTATATAGTTGTGATTAAAAAGTTTCCTCCATGCAACCAGAATAAAAACGTTATTACTACAGATGAGATGCTCACTCACATCAAGTGCTGCCAGATGCATTAAAATAAGAAATTAAAATTAAAATGATATAATAACTAATAAAGTACATTTTTGCACTACAATGTTACTTTTTTTACTACTGTATTATCCCGCCTATAGTATATTCATATTTATATATTTTTATATATTTATCTTGCTCATAGTTCTTATATAATAAAATACCTGTTAATACTGTACTATTCCATATATATTTCTTACTGTACATATCTATTTATTTACTTTCCACTTTGAATACGCACAATACTCTGCACTTTACTGCCTTTTTTTGCACTTCTGGTTAGATGCTAAACTGCATTTCGTTGTATAAGTACTTGTACTGTGCAACGACAATAAAGTTGAATCTAATCCAATCTAATCTTAAGTATCATTATTTGGCTAAGCATAACACATCTGCTATATGCTAACACTGCAAATAACATTGAGTTGAAATGAATTACAGTATTTTGACAGATCCACGAGAAACTAAATAATCTTTTAATTACACAAAGGTTTTTTCACAGTTATACATTTGTTAAATCAAATATTAAGCAGCCACCAATCCTTGGTACTGACAAAAAAGGGTTTGTTTCATATAAACACATCCTCGGGTCTTTTATTATGGACACATTGTTGTCATGAGTTGTGTGTTATCACTTTTGGGGATTGGACATCTGCATGACGACCCTCAGCGGCAGAGTGGCCGTCATTATCTGCCAGTGTCGGGGGTGCTTGTTGCATCTCAATGTGAGCCATCTCCATTTTAAGTAGATGTGTGCGTCCATTTTATCTGAAACCACTTTGCAATTCATCAACTGAGGGAAACGGTTCAGAGGAGACTTGTTTAACATTTACCTCCAAGATAAAAACCTGCAGCTACAAGTGAAACAGTGAAGTCCAAAGTAAAACAGATCCAATAAATGTTGGAACACTGCCTCTGAATGTCAGCTGGGGATAAAGTCAAGTGTTAACAGATGTCAACAAAAGTAAAACCGATATAAAAAACAGTTGAGGGATGAATCTGTTCAGCAGCATCAGTCATGTGAGGTTAAAGTTATGAGAGGAGTGAGATGTGTCCTCTCCTGTCGAGGTCATCTCACTAAACTTCCCCTGAGGCAGCAAATATTGAAGTCAGGGCCGGAGGAACCTTTTTTCTCATCAAGGGCCTTTTCCATTTCCACACCATCCTCTGAGGGTCAAAGCAAATTATTGAACCCGTATATCACAGCGGCCTCTTTGGTTCAAGATTCAAGATTCAAGATTTTTATTGTCAAATGCACAACAATAACATTAAGCAGTCGCCTGCAATGAAATGCTTGAGTCACAGGCTCTCTTCCAGCAATGCTCAAGTAATTACAACCCCCCAAAAATACTATAGAAATAGTATAAAAAAGAATAAAATAGAATATCAAAATTTAAAATAGAAAATAAAATATACATATGTCTAAATATATATATTTACAGATGAAGAGAGAAATAAAATAAAACAATAATAGTGCAATTTGTGGAATAGCGCAAATATGCATCCTTGGTTCGACGGCCGGAGCTGCTTCCTGTTGAGGACGTGAGGAAGCGGAATTGAGTCTTTGCAATTATCCCGTTTTGAAAAGAAAGCTCACAGCTCCACGTTGCCTCAGGACACACAGTTCCTAGAAGTCGAGCGGAGGGAGGTTGTGTTACCGACCGGACCTCTGAGCTTGTTGTCGCTTTTACAGCTCATTGAGTTTGTGTTGCAGTACATCACAAAGGTGCACAAACCGAAGAGTGTTAACTTTATACAAGCGTATTGTTCCGTGCAACTCATCCAGTTTGTTTTCTACTTCAGCAATAAGAGATGAAGTTTAATCTACTTTTCATTCCCTGATTTATTCTCTAAACTGAATTATCATGGTAACGTGTACATTTGAAATGTGTTTACATGTCACTGATTGAAGTTTCCTCAGCTTTAAGTGTCTCTCAGCTAATATATGCTGACTGTGATTAAAATCTCCCTGTGTGATGAAAGTGCTGCTCTTCTCCCCGTGGCACAGAGTCCACCTCGTGCTGCAGACTCATCTGACTTCAGTGAGCGCCCTGAGCGAGGAGCGGTATTATTAGATTACCTGTGATGAAGTGAGTTAGATTCTGTTGCCAGCTGTCTGCTTGTTATGAGGCGCTGGTGTGTGTATTTGTGATTATTCTTGAAAACGTCCGTGAACTTATTCAATGTGTTGAATCAGAACATCCTCTTCTTGGATTTTACACATTTAACTCCCCGTGACAATTCTGCTTTCTTGGAAATTTCCTGGCGCCTCATCTCCACGGATCTAATTCACCGGCCTCCTGCAACAACCTGGGTCTGATTTCATTTGCCCGTTAGAGCAAATCCCATTTGGTGAAATTCAATACACTTCCTGACTCTGTTGTTTTTATGGTCTTAGACTCGCTGCACCTCTGTCCAGAATATTGAGGTCATGACAATAAAGGCATGAAAAAAAAAGAATCAATATGAAGTTGATTGTTTCTAATTGGACAGGTGATCTGCTGGGGATTCTTTATTTATTTCAATCATCAAAACTTCATTCATTGCATTGTGGGAAATAGATAAGCACATAAAGTTTATTGCAGTGTAATTAAAAAGGTTGCACATCTCTGTGTGACATCCTCTGTTCTTAACCCCCCCGACAAGAGTCAGGGAAAACTACCAAAAAAACTTTTAATAGGTGGAATAAACTTAGAAACCTCAGAGAGACAGTCACATGTGAGGATCCATCTCCCAGGACAGACACACAACGCCGTGTGTAACCGAACACATCAACACAAACCTGTTGGAGGTGATCAAGAGGACCGACTGTTCAATAACGTATTCTTAAAACAGTGAAGCTTACAAAAACATGGCCACTTTATTTGTATGACACATTTTAACAGCAGGGCAAACAAGAGGGGTTTTCATAAAATATAAAAGGCATCAGGACAAATTGTAAAGCAACTAACAATGCAATAAATAACAAAAAAAAAGAATGAAATAAGAAATAAAAGTGTAAAGGTAACAAAGAACAAGTAATTATGTGATTCAACTAGCACCACAAGGCAGCCATAATAAAAGGCTGCCTTAAGAGTTGCAGACCTGTTGCAGTTCTCTGGCTCAGGGTTGGTTCACACCTGTGGAGCAGAACAAACTGAAGGCTGGATGGTTCTTAATGCAGCAGCAGATCCAAGAACTGTAAACTGTTCTTTGCTTTATGAACCAACAGTTCTTTGACAGACTATAGAGGTAAATATAAATATATTAAAGGAAAGGAAAACATCAAATATCTTCCTATGACTTCCCTCAATATTGCTTCATGTTTAGTTCGAGGACATAAAGACGGATTAAAAGTGAAATTAAAATCATCACTTAATAAATTCTCTTTATTTTTTTGTGTGCAGATACAACTCATCATATCATCTCTCCACACTATAGGAAGTGACATCACAGTGTTGACAGAGCGGTTCAGGCACGCCTCCATGGAACCGAGCAGGGGGGGGGGGGGGGGGAGAGGGTTATGAGATAAACCATGGTCGACTCTGAGGCAGACGTTGGACTGGCACGGCCGTGTGCGCCTCCTTCCTGGACTCTGGGATTCTCCCTCCTCAGCCCGGCAGCTGGGACGCGCCGCTGGACAGAGTAACATCGAGCTGAGCCGTGTTCTCCCAGCATGTTGCAGGGCAGTGGGAGCTAGAGAGGGAATAATCCACAGGGGGGGGGGGGCTTGGGGGGTGGGGGGTAGGGGCACCTTTCCACACTTGAGCGTTGGTCCGCGGGCTACTCTCTCTCTCTCTCTCTCCGCACAGAGACCTGGGAATAATGGAGGGACGCGTCGGGGGTGCTCGTCGCCTGTCATGCTTGAATCCCAGCTCCGTTCATCCTCTGGTGTCACAGACCTTGTTGCTTTTGTCTGTCACTGAAGCCAGATCCACTGTGGGGTAGCGTGGACGGACGGAGCCTCCTCCTCCTCCTCCTCCTCCTCCTCCTCGTCCCCCCCGCTCCCTCGCCTGTGCCCCTGGCTCCTCATCACGCCCGGCTCGCTCGTGTCTCCTCACCTCTCGTGAGCCACCCCCCCCCCTCTCTGCTGAGCTCCGTCTTCCTCGCTCTCCCGCTCTCTCCTCCTGCTCTACTGTCTCCCTCTCTTTGCTCTCTCAAAGCAGGCGGGCTGCTGCTCTATCCGGGCAGCTTGCTACATGATCTCCTGGAGAACAGTTCTCACCGCTGCTCTGCCGCCTCACCGGTCCTGAGACGATTTTCCTCTCCACAGCGGCAGGATGCTCCTTAACGAGGATTGATCCCCGCTCGCCCCCTCTCACTCTCCCCTTCCCTCCCCTTGTCCTGATCTCCTGCCCTCTGACCCTCACCCTCTTGTTCTCCACCCCCACCTTCACCTCGTCACCCTGACCCGAGCCTCTCTCCCTCCTAATCCAGCCCGCCCCCCTTGACCATGTTGCCATGTGTCTGCTGGCTCCAACCTATCCTCATCTTGTTGTCCTCTGTCTTATGGACCCGGGGGGAAAACTGCCCAGCAACCTGCATGTGCCCGGACCCGCACACCGTGGACTGCAGCGGCCGCGGGTTGACCCGACTTCCCAAACAGATCCCCCTGGATGTACGCAGGCTTCTGCTGGCGGACAACTGGATCCCCCGCATCCCCTCGGACTTCCTGGTTCTGTACAGCGACCTGGTGTACCTGGACCTCCGGAACAACTCGCTGTCCCTCATAGAGCCGGGGACACTCAGCACCTCCTCCCGGCTGGTGTTCTTGGACCTGGGCAGCAACAATCTGACTGAGATCCCCAAGGGGACGTTCGGGGAGTCCCGCAGCCTCATCAAACTACGACTGGGCAACAACCCGTATCTGAGCATGGTGAGTGAGGATGCTTTCCTGGGCCTCACCTCTCTGAGGGAACTGGAACTGGAGCGTAATGCGCTGTCCACCCTAAAGGTGGGGGCGCTGAGTCAGCTGCCCTCCCTGCGGGCGGTGAGGCTGGAGGGCAACCCCTGGGTGTGCAACTGCAACTTTGCCAGCCTGTTTGCGTGGCTGATGGAGAACAGTCACAAGCTTCCAAACGGTGAGTAGCTTCATCCGAGAGGCGTTCGACCCAAATAAAAAACGTATCTGAGCACAACATGCAACAGAATTATGGTAAATCCATTGGCATCACACTTCTCTGGTCTATTTATATTTTCCCAGTAGGAGAGGGAACCCCCTCCGCCCCCTCCCCCCCCTCCTCCTCCTCCCCTGTTCTAATTTTGGTCTCATTCGCCTTCCACCCCCATAGCTCATCATGTGTGAGACATTGTGTGTAATGTGAGACAATAGCTCTCGTTTGAAAGTGGAAATTTTTGATATTTTTCTCTACGTATTTGATTAATTTTGAAAGGCAAAACGAGGAACTGACTCAAAATGCAGCGTTAACCAATAAATGGTGTGAACCAGCTCACATCAGGAATCTGTGCTCGGAGTTTGTTGTTTTTTTGGTTTCCACATTTCAGCATAAAAAAAAGAAGCTTTGACCTCTATCGTGCGTGGTTGTCAAATCGATCAATTTGCGGCTTATTTTTATATAATACTTATATAATACTTTGCTGGACAATGTAATTCAACAATATTCCTGAGTATTTTTCCGCCTTTTTCCAGTGGAAGTCAAAACCTCTGATTCCTCTGTCCACGTGAAGCGGTGGGCCCGTCTGTCACTGAGAATCAGCCTGGAGGGGCGAGTTAAATAACAGGGCTGAAATTTGAGTGTGTTTCCGTGCACGAGGCAAATCTCTGTGTGAATGCATGTTTGAACCACAACAAAAAGACAAAGGGGGATTGCCATGTCCCCCTGTGGAACGATCATGTGGCTGAGATCCGGTTACTTGCAGCCTAATTAGCTCACGCAGCGTCTAAAGCTGCAGGAGTAAAGATGAAACGCACAGAATTACAATCGTCTCAACGCCTGTTAATATCATGTGGCTGAGTAAAATATCTGCCTGACGCCATTTATCCTCGTTCTGCTCAGAAGGGAAACCAGAAAAGCTTTTTTACCTTTAAGGTCAGTCGTTTGTTTATTTCTATAAATGTCCTCACAAAGGACACAGACAGCCGTTATCTCATAAGTGTGAGCCAACACGTGGGAGCTGAGGAGGCAAAAATAAACACAACTGACAGCTCAGCCGCACATGACTAGTAACTCGCGCTGTTATCATATTTTTAAATTGGCTCATTTGGCAGAAGCTTTCATCCAAAGTGACTTATGACTGGGAGACAACACTGGAGCTGCGGTTCAGTGGGAGACCTTGAACCACATCTGTTGTCAGGTGAAGAAAAAGCACCAGAAATAAGAGTTATTACGCTGCATTAATGTCAGTATTTATAGCTTTGATGCTATTTGGGCTTATTCTGACTCCAGAGGTTTGTGTTTTATTCGCCCGGGCGCATGAACAACGTGTATTTTAAAATCCTGATTCAGATTATAAATAAAGTACACAATGTTCAGGGTGTTGTGTGAACGGCACAAGAGCTGGAGACATTTATCAAGTCACTGTTCCGAGTTTGTTGCAGGTGAGAATTGTTGAAACCTGCAGTGCATAGAAAGAATAGTTTGTTGTTCAAAGCACTGGGCCCACTCGATATGTGATTTTTTTTTAGACGTGAGAATGATGTGGATCGGATCTGAAACCAAACATTCATGGTCTCTGGCATCAACCACGTGCAACTGATAAGACGAAGCCTCCTTGAATGGATTTCTTTAATTATATTATAGATTTCCTCACAGAATTGCCTGTTTTTTCCATTTGCAAAAGTAAATTGAAAATCCAATTTAAATTCTAATTGTGATCTGGCTGCAAAGAGCTTTAATTCAACTCCCCTGAAAGAAAACTCGCTGACTTTCACAAAAGCTCACAATTAGGCCACGGTGTGCGGCGCTATTGATACTGCTTCTCCTTCCCCCTCTGCTCTTCCTTCATCCGCCCTGAAAAACGCTCAAGTTTGGGCCCTTGAGGAGGCAAAGTTGATAAACTAGCAGGAAAAACTAATTCCCCTCAGTTCAAGGCTGCGAATGCATGAATCAAGAGGTCTAAGCGTTGTCAGCTGCAAGGCGTAATGAAGTGCGGTAGCAATGCTGGCCAGGCAGACATCAACAACAGGAAGACGCCAAGCGGGCCTAGCCAAGCCCCTGGTATGGCTGCCAACTGGCCCCAGCGTCTACACACTCTCGAATTGAGTTAGTGAGGCACATCTCACCTCACAGCAGCTCTTATATCCCCATCAGTTGGTGTTTGCTTTATGAACCTTAGGGATGAGTCCACTAGCTTGGAAAAGTCACATACAGGCGATTTTGCATGGAATACCTTACGTCGTCTGGAAGGTCCTTTCTTAATGCTTAAAATGCAAATTTTGGAAGGATTAATATGTTTTTTTTTATCCCAGACCCTTCTCTTCATAATGCAAATTCTTTAACAAGTCAGAGTGGACAAAGATAAGTTTTGAAGACCTAATAATGTCCCAAGAAACAAGACTTCTGTCTTTCCGTTACTTGTTTTTCGTAGTACAACACTTTAAATTCAATAAAAGAGCAGGTAGTTAAGAGCTGGAGACGTTGTGGTTGTGTTTGTGTGTCTGTATCCTACCTGTGTGTGAGTTTTAGAGGAGAACTCTGCTGTCAGGGCCACAGGATGTTCCGCGAATCCTTCAAGTTGCAGCCTACGTTATCAAAACCCACAACACGCCCCTCTGAGCTGCCACTTCTGACAGTTGATGCTGGTTTGCTGTGGACATTTCCCTTTCTCTGAACTTGATGTGAGTGCAGTTGTGTCACCCTGAGTCTCAGTTGATCCCAGAATCTACTGCTGAACAAACACCAAGGATAAGGATTTAACAAACATGACAAGTTCACACGTGCGAGCATCATCATCATCACGCCAGACCTAATTAACGTAATGACTGGTTCACTGTCATGGAAAGAGAAAAAAAACGCGAATGACCTATTCTCTGGATTCCAGCATCAGAAGTGGTTACACAATAACAGATGGGCTCTCATTAGTGAATGAGGTCGAACTTGATAAGCTTTTCAATATGAAGCAACTCTACCAACGAGGAGCGGTGGATGTTTCAACTTAATATCTCGTTCATCATCGAGGAAAATCAATTACCGGAGACAGAAATGACTCTTTACACTTCAGATGAGTGTGATCCTTCCATCGGTGTGGTGTGGGTGATGTATCCTCATGTCGGGTTCATCCTATAACAGGAATGTCACTCGGCTGAGGGCAGAGATCCAACAACAGTCCCCTTGAATTCAAATGAGCCACAGCAGATTGCACTTATAGTTATAATTTCCCTAAATGGGTCTAATTTCTTTCAAGATCTGTGCATTATTTTCTGGGAAATTGGTGAAAGTGTAAACAAAATGTCTTGTCCCCCTCTTTGCCCCAAAATGAAATTGCCCATATCCAATCTGCTGATATAGAAACCAACAAACAGGGTGAAACCATCACTTCCTTGGTGGCGGTAACTATGGCAGACAGAGCCGAGTGCACTGTATTTAATCTTCAACCAATATTTTCATGAGTAATTAAAGTCTGAGTCAGAGTGCTCCTTCACCTTAAATATAATAACTCCTTAAAAAACAGTAATGAATAATGAATACATGCCACAGAAAGACAGTGAAAGGCCGGTTCGACTCAAGGGGTCCTCGGGTGTCTTCTTAAAAGGCTTCAACAGATGCATGTAAATCAATGGGAAGAGGGTGTCATCGGGTTAAAGTCTGAGTCATTCAAATTACATCAGTCAGGTCATGTTGTTGTTTATAAAGAAGAAATAAATGGACCTTTTTGACAAGACATGAGAGGGAAATAAGGACGAAGGAAGAAATGAAAATGAGCTAGAAATGTTTGCTCTTTCCTGCTTTTGGTTTGTGACCTATTGATTAAAGTTAAACACAAACTGTGCTTAGCATTTAGTGTCATATATAAATATCATATAATTTAAATAACTGACTAAAACATCATGGCCCAAAACGCACTTGGATTGAAGAGAAGTCGCCCAGACAGCTCTGTGGTTCTTTCACCGGTGGCCTGCATACGGCAGCAGCTGCGGAGCCGGTGCTGTAAACCCCCAATTCCCATTCCATTTTTCACATCTTGATTTCCCCTGTGATTTCTGAGTTCACGACGCAGCACACTTTATCCGTTTGCATAACTTTGATTACTGCAGGTCAGCATGATGAGTGGGAGGAAGATGCTGGAATCCAGGACTTCTCTTTTTTTGGATAAGGGAGAAGCAGAGCGCCTGGCTCGTGGCTCTATCTCTGGTCTCCTATATGTGCACCACAGGGTGTGATGGTTTCAAATCCTTATCTGACTCTCACATTGACAGAATACATTCACAGAAATACAAGTATTAATTCTGGAGGAACATTTCACTGCTTCTTTGATTGTGTTATTGTATTTGGAACCAATTCTATTTTTTCCGGGTTTAGCCACCAATCAGCCTCATGAATGTTTTAATTGGGGGATGAGTGTAAACACGATCCAGTGCTGTTTCCAGTGCTCTTGGGTTAAGGGCGAACAAAGGCCATGTATAATTCAGAATGACACAGTTCTACAGCACACTGGCCGGGGTAATCGGAGCCAGAGCCGCCTACGGGGCAGGACAGGCCGACTCCTCCGAGGCACCGAGGCTGGAGCTCATCCTGGCATCGCCGTCAACACCAGTCCTGACCTCAACAGTTCCACTACAATGTACCAGTTCATGTGACGGGGTCCAAAGTCTGAATTTTCCCTCGCAGCCTATCAGGTTGCTCCCAGGAGACCTGTTAGCGCCACCGGCACAATCAGCTCTGTAAATATGATGCCGCTGACCAGCACACACTCGAAACACCTCACATGACATTACCTGCTATCTTTACCACTCATGGGCAAGAGATGAGGAAACGTCTATTCCATTGAACGCAGGCTAGCAGCTTCTTTTAACTTGGCCTAATTTAATGTTTATTTAAAGTCGGGGATGTGAGTGAGATGGAGCCGGAGAGAGAGGGAGAGCAGGGTGTGAAAAGGTGGACGGAATTACATCAGCTGCTGGGTGTACAGAAGCAGACGGGGATAATCTGCCAGTGTCAGATATAAAAGGTGAAAAGGCAAAAAGCTTTAGTTTCTCTGGCAGAGTGCAGCACAATGCATGATGGATAATTCCCTTTGTGCCAGCGTGTGGTTAAGTGTGAAGCTCAGAGTGCTGAGACCTGCACATTTAGCTGTTCCATCATTATGAGTTGTAGTCACTATGCCAAACTGCTTTCTCTCTTCGCGGAAAAACAAATGGAGCTTGACTTGACATCTCTTATATTTAGGAATAACAAGAAATCTGTGTCTGAGCATCGGGGCTTTTTGTGGTGAGGCATTCTGAACATGCCCGTGGTAGAGTGATGTCAACGAGGCTCCACGCAGAAGGAATCCCCTCCTGAATGATTCACCCTCGCCCCGCTGTCACATCGCTGCTTATCATTTAGTGCATTCATTTCACACATTCTCCACTCGGTTCCTCTCCGGACTCCTACTCCTGCTCTCTTCCCATATGAATCTCCCACCGTTTGCTTCACACTCTGAACCGAACTGAATAATGGTTCTTGTTTAGATCTATTGAGTATCGAGCTCCAGTGGCACATTCGTCTCAGTTAATAAAGTAGGGTAGAGACAGTTTTTAACGAGTCATCATCAGAGACGGGATTATTTACGGGGGAGTGTCTAGACACCAGTGGCGTGTTTAGCGTTAATGCCAACTCTGCGGGTTTGCAAGATTGTGGTGATATTTGCCGTCGCTACTGGTGCAGAGATCAATCTGGACAGACACTGAGAGAGGGAGCATTACCGGCAAGGTAGATCAATCAGAGCCGGCGACAGCAGATAGCCTATCCCCTCGGCTGGCTGTAATCCCGAATGTAATCCATCAACTGTCCGCGCCAGGAATGTAACATATCTGTGCAGGGCCGACATACCTGATAGTGTAAGGGCCTCGATTTGTGTTAAATTATTGCACAAGGGCCTGGTCCTCACTGTGATCATACTGGTCTCTGGGGACTTTTACGAACTCTATCAGTTGACTCATTTGGATAATTGGCGTTGGATAAAAAATGGATTCTACATTAATCGTATCAGACATTTGGACATTCGTTGAACTCGTAACAAAACCCTTTTCAAATAATGCAACAACCTTTTTTTTCACATATGTTCTTTTAGTGCCTGCGTCCATGTCCTCTGCCTCTTAACGATGTGCCATAATAGTTGAGTAAAAAGAAACTTGGTTATACGTCCTAATGGAGGGAGGCTCCTTTCAGGGCAAAACCACTCTGCTGTGAAAGCACATGTTCAACCTGTTATTTATCAATTTATATATAATCCATGGACATAGAACAGAGACATCGGCCTCAGAAATACTTTTGATGCTGCTGAAGCGAGTGCGAATGTATACAGATCCATATCACCATCATCCAATATCACATCTTTAGGTATATTAGCTACTAGCGCTTGTCGGAAGGTAGCAGACAATTTAGCATTTTAGCTTGTAAACATTAGCTACTAGCACTTGTTCTGAGGTAGTAAACGTTTTAGCAGATTAACTTGTAAACATTAGCTACTAACACTTGTTCTGAGGTAGTAAACGTTTTAGCAGATTAACTTGTAAACATTAGCTACTAACACTTGTTCTGAGGTAGTAAACGTTTTAGCAGATTAACTTGTAAACATTAGCTACTAACACTTGTTCTGAGGTAGTAAACGTTTTAGCAGATTAACTTGTAAACATTAGCTACTAGCACTTGTTCTGAGGTAGTAAACGTTTTAGCAGATTAACTTGTAAACATTAGCTACTAGCACTTGTTCTGAGGTAGCAAACGTTTTAGCAGATTAACTTGTAAACATTAGCTACAGTTAGCATAGCAGGGATTCATTCAAGGGAACGTTATATTTGGAAAAGACCTACGTTGTTGGAAGGAAAACATCCCTGTGGTGAAGTGTGCTGTGTAGAACTGGTTAGCTACGTAAAATGTCAGACAACCAAATGTATGTCGCAGTGTTCTGTGGTGCAGAAGTTAGCCTTTTAGCTGATGTTCTGTTTTACATATGGTTGTTAGCAAGTGAAACCAGATACTAGCTAACAAGCTATCTCCTTTTTTTTTTTAGCTTAATTGATAGTTTCGTCAAAAGACTTAATTGCTGTCATTTTGAAGCCAGTTGGTTTGGTCGCTTTCTTTGCCAAGTGTCAGATGAGTCAAACAAATCAACATTTTCACAGCCATCAGTTGTGTTAGCTGTTGGGCTATGTCTGTTAGCAGAATTTAGTTTGACACGAAGCGGCTCACAGTCAGATTTCTGTAAACATGGCAGCGCTGCCACGTCGGCCTCGGGCCTCCTCCGGTTTCTTGCATCTCGGACTCGAGGCCCCGTGTTCACTGGGAATCAGGGAATCCTCTCTCCGTGGAAGCTGTGCATGTTCAGTCACAGACAATGTGATTCAGAGGAACTGTTATTATGGTGGTTGTTCCAGAACATTCTGCTCTGGGCCAAATAGAACAGCGTTTCAGTAATTCCTCTTTTTTGTCAGGCAGGGGAATAAGTCTGAGACTTGTTGTGTCATTTCAGAATAGATCTGCACCACCCCTCAAAGATTTGTCTATTTTCTTCATATTTATATTAAACTAAATGATAATTATAATATTTATTCCAGACAAGCAAAGTTTGACTTTTGATACTTTTATAACTGCTCTTATTTAGACTAATATAACATCGTTAAATCTGTAGAAAGAACAAACATAATTCAACTGACCTTTTTGCTAACTCTGTTCTGCTCATGATAGATGTGATGGTGCTGTAAGTCCTGCAGCGCCGCGTGTTCACCGGGATAATTTCCTTCTCAGCGGTTATTAATCAAGTACTTAGGACAGGCAGGACCAGACAGAAGCGTCTCCAAGGCAAAGGCTGAGTCTCTGGGTTGATGGGTTACTTTACTTTACTACAAGTGCCCTGTGAATATGAATGTAATACATTCATCTCAGCCACAAAGCAGATAAAACAGACTCTCCAATATATCGGATTTTCAGATGTTGTCAAACTTGTTGTCTTTAGTAAGTTTTGTGGCATTAAAGGTGAATTTTGTGTGTGACTGCATCTCTTTCAACACCCAATATGGCAGCCATTGAAATAAATAATTGAAAATATAACAAAATCGTTTTATTGTGAAGGGAAAACAACAGCTTGTATAATTATACAAAACAAAGTCAAATCACCGACGTTCATAACGAGCTGTGAGAGACTTTGTAAACAATGCAGTAAACAAAGAACACAAATAAAGAAAAAAGGAAAAACAAACAGGCGAATGGACAAAAAGCCCTGTTGAGTAAAACCAGGACTTGGAAACAGAACTGATGCTTTTAAAGTGTGAGCCATATGGTTAGATACACAACACAATTCTCCCGATATCAGATTGTCAAACAACACAACAAATCATAACTTTAACGTTGTTATTAGCCATTAGCCATCTCTGGAAGTCTGGTGCACTTCTTCATGTGTCCTGCAGGTCAGCGTCACTGAGCATTCTCCTCACACACAGTTTTGGGCTGTGAGTTTGTTTTCATCTGTGATTCCCCCCCGACATACGGCACACAGGCCTCATTAATCCTGCCAGGAACCAGTGGGCTCCTCTCTGGCTCCATCAGGATTGTTGGTCCTGGCTCCTCGTCAGTTTGGAGACGCTTCTTTTCTTGATGCTGACTCACTCGATCTGAAGCCGATCCAAAGCTTCTCCAGTTTTCTGTGGAGCTCGTCCACTTAGCTCTCGGATGCTTGGTTTTTGACAAAGTGATAGACAGTTTATTCACTGTGAGAGAAGCTATGGGAGAAAACATTATGATACACAAGCTGCATATGATGAGGTGCAAATCATACTTTCAAACCATGTGACCAAAGCTGGACCTGAACATGACATTTGAACCATTTTAATTGAAAGGTTAACACTTTGATACACAACGTGGATCAGAAGTGACCCGACTCAGTTTTTATTTTCTATATATTTGCAGTAAATTAATTTTTTCATTCAGTATTTCAGGTATTACTCTATTAACTTGTTTCTGATCATCACAAACCCTTATTTAACTGTTTCCTCTTTTACTTTTTGAATAATCAATTTTGTATGACTACCTTTCTAATGCACAGAATGGGTCAAAGCATTATTGCGCGTTGGCTGAGATTTTCCTTGCTATATCTTTGACTATCATTTATTTCATCATCTTATTTTTGATTACCAATAATCTTCTTGTTCTTCCAGCAGCATCTTTATGACCAGATGCTGATCACTCTTATCTGTCCTCACGCACGCTTGTAGTGAACCTGCTATATATTTAACTTTTAGCGTCAATAAATATATCCTGGACAGGGAGACTGATATTTGATATATAGCTCATGTGCTCAGTGAACTGAATGTTAAGAGAAATGTGAGAATCTGTATCTTGTATTGAGGGATTAGTGTCACTAAGTTTTATCAAGCTCCTGAGGAGTTCAGTTACAAACCTAATTAATAGTGTAGAGAGTCAATGAGAGGAGCATGGAAACCAATTCCATGCCATCCCTGATTTCCATTGTGTCTTTTTCCATCGACACTAAACACGTTTGAACTGGTTTCAAATGATTATTTTCCCATTATTTATACAAATATAGCAACGTTTTTACATATTAATAAATCAAATATAATTTCCTCATTATTTCATTGTTAAATGTTCAACAGTTCATTTTCTATTTAAATTGTCCAAGAAAAACATGGAACAATTAGTTCTGATTATAAATATCAAATAATAGGCTACTCAGTTCTGTTATAGCAAAGCTGTAAATTGAGCTAAATGTTGAGCAAAGACCCAGAATTTATGTACTGCCAGGTTTTTTACATTTGCATGTGCAGCATCGGTGGAAAGTAGCCACCCACATTGCAATGCTTTATTTTCCTCCCACCTATAAAGCTCACATTCACATCAATATGTCTAGTTTTTTTTCCCTAAAGTACATTGTCAGTATCAAGATGAGATGTAGATGATCATGTAAAGTGTTTTCAGTGTTGGGAGTGTGGCGGCCATGGGACTCAGTATGTTTAATTCACTGGCCTGGAGCAGTGCAGGATTTAGCTCTGGTATCCAATGATATTCAAAGTTTAATAAAGTTGTCAGTAAAACCAAATGAACGTGAACACTGTCTGCTGTGGCTACGTGGTCTCATGAGAGTTCAAACTGACCTTAATGATCCGCTGCCGTCTCCTCGTGAGTTGGAAACAAAGACTCACTGGAGGACATGTACCCTTGAAATCCAATAACCCCGACGTCATTGTCCCTTTTCTATTTAAATGATGTCTTAACGCTAAACTACGTGAGTGTGGTAGACATGAGGAGAGCGCGGCACTCGACTGATTTATCACGCTCTCATCTTGAGATGGGGTTCGGTCAAGGTGCCCCTGTCTCAGCGGGTGTCCTTTTACTCAGGCCCGGTAAATGTTTGCGATGTATCGGAGTCATATTTTATGAGGACGTGTTCTAGGGGGTCGGGCTTTTAGTGGCTTATCTTGTTTTTATTCCAGTCTCCAAACTCTGAGGCTGTCGGATATAGTTGATATTAACTGTAGACTGCACATACAGGGTCACTCTGCTCCTCCGTTTCTTATTTTGACTCCGTCCTGCAGTCATGCTGTGTGGGGGTGTACTTGGACACACGGTGCATCCTTCCTCTCACAAGTGAAGCCTTCTGATAAACCTTATACTTATTAGATCAGCGTCCTTTCTGAGGCAGAGCCCTGCACCGCCCTGTCGAGTGCAGATCTTTTACAACACAACTCTCTTAGAATGGAAACGCTGTGCAACAACAACACACCTTGAAGTGACTGCACTTCTCCAAAACCTCTGGGCGAGTGTGGGACGTGTGGATTATATAAAACAGAGGAGCTGGGTAAACTAGAAGAGAAGTGGAGTTAAAAAGCCAGCTGTGATAAGAGAGGGGAAACTTTTTGAAAGTGCAGAGGAAGACTTTTCCTTGTGTTGCCCTCAAAAGAGACACAAGTTCAAAGCTAGCATCGTTTTTCACCCCGTGCACAGCTGGACCCTCACGGCATGAAGTGAAGTGGGTGTGAATGTCAGATCATCAGTTTTTTGGAGAGTTACAGAAGTGGTCGGGCGGCGCTTCACTAATCCAATGTCAGGAATGTGTTTGTGGTTTCTGTAGAAAAGTGATAAGTCGTAAATGACACTATCGATTAAGCTCTACACGTCTTTTCCCTGGAAGGACAAACATGGCGATAGTGGAGGTCGGAGCTTGGGATAAGATATAGCAACACCACAGATTCTTGTTGTTTAAGTTCGGCTGTGGCTGAGGGGTAGAGTGGTCGTCCTCCAACCTGAAGGTCGGCAGTTCGATCCCCAGTCTGACCCATCTGCATGCCGAAGTGTCCTTGGGCAAGATGCTGAACCCCGAATGGCCCCCCCATAGAATATCAAAGTGCTGCGATTAGATGTTCTGTATGAATGTGTGTGTGAATGTAAAACTGTACTGTAAAGAGCTTTGAGTGGTCATCAAGACTAGAAAAGCATTATATAAATACAAAACCATTTACCATTTAAGTTCTGCCAATGTTTAATTTTCCCCCTCATGTCTTATGATTATCTCGCTTTAACTATTGGCTACGATTTCTGGTGGTAGCAGCTATGAATGTTATATTCCTAAATCCGACAGACTGGACCTTTTATGACTTAACTGCACTGATATTATGTAATTTCTAAATGGCCGTGAAGTAATTTAATTTGTTGAAAAATTCATAAACATCTGTCTAATCTGGTTTCGTGTTTCCGGTGCAGGGGTGGAAGGCATGGAGTGCTCCCTCCCGATGGACGGCCGGCGCGTGTCCCTGACCCAGCTCTCGCAGGACAGCTTCCGGGAGTGCCAGGCCAACCTGACTCTGACCGACCTGCTCATCATCATCTTCTCGGGCATCTCGGTGTCGGTGGTGGCCATCATGACCAGCTTCTTCCTGGCGTCGACTGTCCACTGCTTCCAGCGCTGGAGCAAAGGCACCAAAGGGGACGAGGAAGAGAGCGAAGAGTGAGGAGGGATTTCACTTGTGTTCTTCGCGCCTACCACCCCCCCCCCCCCCCCCCCTCCCCCCCCTGTGGGACCGGCACTTCAACCAATGAGGGGATTGAACCGCAGAAAGTGCAACATGTGACAAGTATCATGCTGCTTCTGGTGAGGAGGATCTCGCCCCTGGTACGGTTGAGAGTTGTTGTCATTGCACATGGACAAGTCAGAAATATGGAAAACGAATGGACCTTCACAGGGAATGAGCCAAAAAATTTGTGCGGGCCCAGCTCCACGGCACAGGTGTGAGAGTGTGTGGTTATACTTTATGGCTACTGGCTCAGTATTATAGGCCTACACAGATTAAGGCTAAATCCTTTATATAGACAGAGTTAAAGATTTTTGAGAAGTGTTGCTGCAGTGCTTGCAGAGCTGTTGCTTTAGTCTTAATAAGCCAATAACTTATCTTATCACACGGACGTCCAACAGCAGAGTCTGAACCCTGTAACGTGACATCAGAGTTTAGAAAATCAGTTTATTGACCCCTTTAAGAAAAAGGATGTCACACCGACCAGCATCCTCAGTGTTTAACTGCCTGTTACATGATATGCTGGCATATCCTGCCATTCTCAGTGTCTTCTTCTGGACAGATTCACTCACCGATATTCAAAAGTCTTTCCCCAGCAAACGGAGAAGGCAAACTGCTGTTGAAGGGAAGAGATGTGTGGTAGCTGATTTACCGTAGACAGGTCGAGTCGGTGTCTACACGCAGTATATTCACTATGTAATCCAAAAACGTATGTACAAAAAGAAAACAACGTGCAGTCAAACAAATATATAAATCTAAAGAATTTACTGTATGTTCCTTAGGTTGATTACAGTGAACTGTGTAGAAAGAAGATCACAAAATGTTATATTGAAAGTTATGGCAAATATACGATTTTAAAGTAGAATCTATAAGTAGAACTCGTGTCAAACAACGCACTTTAAATGGTGAACCTGATTTTTGGCAAAACCACCGTAGACTGGTTTTGTTGTCACCTGCCAAAGATTAGGTTTCAGCGAAGGAGAGATTGGTTGTGGGTGAAGTTTGTATTTAGAGGGTAGAGGACAAAGCTCCTGAATAGAAGGCAGCGCTACAGCCAAAATCACACTCTGTACACTCACACTGTTTCATGCTCTCCAGAGCTTTATTTCCTCCTCGTCTGTCTGAGACTGAGCCAGCTGTCGCACTCAGCGTCTTTCCTCCTCATTTTACAACACATAGTTAAGCGCTGTATGATTAAGGTTGGGTACCGTGCACGTTTTAATCAATTTGATAGCTGGGTTCTGGTATTGCTGTCCGACGGCTCTCTGCAATACCAGAAAAAAGTAATTCCAGCCGTCACAGCAATGCACCTACAAGTTGTTTGTGATCTGCTGGAAAAAAAGACAAATGCAAACCAAAGTAAAAATCAAACCAACTGTGAAACAAAGACGTTTTCTTCAGCCAAGATGCGTCCAAATGGCAAATTAAGTTCCTGGAGTCAACTGCAACTTCCTTGTCGTTAGCTGCAGCTGCTGCCAGGTACTCGTCTTTCAGGCTTTTAAACACGATGCACTCTTTCACTTTCTAGATGCATGTTGTGTTGACCGGGTGTCTCATCAGGTTGGATGTGTTGCCATGGCCAGCTTAGCGTTCCTCTATACAAATACTGCAGCTACCGACACTAGAGCCCGATAAACACCTCCTCAGCAATGTAGCATCACTTGATACGCAGACACATTAACACACTGGTATAAATATGTAGGCCACTTGCAGAGGCTCTCCACGGATTCTACTTGCTCTCTTTCACTCAGATGATTTGACTTGCTCTCCTGCAGACGGACTTAACGTGAATCAGTGCTCGGTTTTTAGAAAAGCACGGTACCCAGCTGTTCGTGTGATTGTGGCTAGCAAGAGATTAGTTTCTTGAGGAGTAAATAATTGTCTATCGTTGTATTTGAGACATAATTAATATGTAGCCGACATCATGGACTCTTTGGGCTTTTTTTTGCAGTTTTACTAAAGATCCTCCGATATCTAAAGCTGCTGATGTCATACCCTTGAGAAGTCTCATAACACTGTATCCACATCTTCATTCACAAGAGCGACTCTTCAGTACAAACTAAATTAAATAAACACAGTGCCCTGGATTTGTACAGGTTTCTGTTTGTTATTCTCCTCCTGTGTGTTTAAATCCTCTTTGATTTGGAAGGCACATACCTGAATACTTTGGATTTTTCTCTCCCCTCCCCCTAAAGCTACGGTATGTTCCATTGCTTCTCCATTTGCTTCATGTAAGGCATGAATAATTCGGCGGAATTGAGATATGAGGCAGAAGGAATATCAAGCCTTCTAAATGCAAACAAGAGAAGGATAAAAAAAAAAGAGCCGTGGACAAATACTCATCGTTCCCGTGTGCTCGACTACAAAAAAAGGAAATCCAAAAGGCTTATGTCCCGTTAGAGCAAGTCATAACCGCCTCCCCGAGCACATTTTGCAGGGAAGACAATAAATAAATGTGGCCTTATTTTTTGTTTTGTTTCCGTTGTTGTTTTCATCGTTAGCATCAATAAGAGCACAATGATTTCGCGTGTAATAGACGCGACCCCTAGGTCACTTTAAAGGATGTGTCACATCACATGTTGGTTCCAGCCTGTATTGTCACAGTATGTTTTCATTAATGAGTCGTCACACGTTGTGCTGAAAGTGCCACATCCTTATAAACAGAGTTAAGACTTGTACCGTGTAGGTGTTATGTATTTGCCACAGTTCAAACCATGCGGGACACTTCCAGGACACATTATTAATTAACAAATGATTAATCATTCATACCAGCCGGCTGACCTTTCTCCTACCCCCCCCCCCCCCCCGCCTCGTAAATGTGAATCACTGTATATGGGCAGGCCTGTCAAGATTTTTGATATCTCCATTTCAATTCTAACATCAGATAAAGTGTGATCTTTTAAAGGAGACGTGTTCTGTTCAGAAAACACATCACCGTCCTCAACTTGTCCATCGCTGCTGCTCCTCTTGTCAGCCTCTGTCTGAAACACTTGGTTTTAGCTCCTGTACCTTTAAGGGCCCCCCCCACCCCCCACACCTCTGCTCTGATTGGCCAGCTGACCCATCATGTTGTGATTGGTTGTCCTCTGTTCTTACACGATGGTGCAGGAGTGACTACGAGAAACTTCAGGAGCAATGTTTTCTTTAGAGGAGAGAAACTCACTTCACAGCAGAACTTTGGGCTTTTTAACTTTGCAGAACTTTTGCAGCACCACCAGAAAAACACAATACAACCAATACAACATACTGGAGCATTCGTCTCATTTAAACGGGAATATCAGATCATTTCATATTTAAACTCAATCAGTTGTCTCTTAGTTTTATCTAATTGCTCATCGTCGGTGGACAGAGCTCAGAGAACAGAGCGGTTTGGCTTTTAGGAACTCGACTCCCGTTGAAATCTGAGAGCAGAAAGTGAGTTTCCAGTTGGTGAAATGACAAAGAGCAGGTTGTTGTGTTCAGAAAACCAACCTTCGACTGCATAGTACCTCAAGAGTAGCAGGACGAGTTCTCTTCAATGTGTTTTTGAGTGTTTTCCCCTTGAACAGAGGAGAAGCTGGCTAGCTGCCATGTGGAGGTTTGCAGGAATCAGAGTTTTTTATACATATCATTTTCATTTCCAACTACTGTGTAGTTACTGTATATTAACAAATTCTTCTGTTCGCTTAGCTGTTAGCTCGACGCATATGTTAGCATGACATTTTCATTTCTCTTACTCATTTGATTAAGTAACAAAGATCCACACATTAGAGCATGCACCTTTGAGTTACCTGCAGTGTAAAGCTCAGATTCATGTCTATTTTTCTATTAAACCTTTCACAATAAAGCATTTATTTACTCTGTCATTTTGTTTTTCGGCCCGGGAAAGCAGAGAACACGGGCGACTGCTTATTCCTACGTCTCGTCCTGACATTGCAAAAAATAAAATAATAATCCATGTTATGTCTTGTCAGATTTATGTCAGAAAGGCTCGGTTCTAAATTAAGTGACAGAGGAGTGTGATGTTGTTGCTGCAGCTAAATGCATTTTCCAAATGTCAAACAGACACCGTCCAACAGACCATATGTGTAGCTGTATATTGATGTTTGGTACAAAAAATAAATACATATTTCTGTCCTCTGGTCTACGTTTGTACAGAATCAGTGTGTGAATGCAAATGATGCAGGTTTCGTTTTTGCCTTTGTCCCTCGGTTTGATTGTTTGTCGGCAAAATCACGCACAAAACTATAGAAGGGATTTTTCATGGAACTTGGTAGAAGATCCAAAATATTTTTTGTCTTTCTTTAATGTGTGTTTCTTTAGCTTTTTTAAACAATCTTTTTCATTGATTCCCTGGGAAATGATTCAGAGATCTTCATGAACTGACATTTATGAATGTGTGTCATTAGGTGCACCACGTTTGAAACGTTGGGCCTAGGCAATGGTGGTGGACTGTCGTGCCTTTTGAAAGCACTTTGAAATCTGAATTTCAAATTTGAATCTGCCCCAAATTGCACAAACTCCTAAATAGCAGTCTCCTGAATATGCCATTTATTTCTCTGAGAAATTAATGACAATGCTGAGAAACGCCATATCTTGTGATGTAATAGAAAGTGTAAAAGAAAAGCAACAAAATGTGTTGACCTCTTCCCTGACCAAACAAGTGTTGTGGATTTCTGTTCAGTTGTTTATGAGTAATACGAACCAAACTATGTCAACATCCATCATGGATGAAGAACAAGGCAGGAAAACATAATTTAAGGTCAACAATCAGTGATATTCACCTTTTAGTCAGTGCCTCCTTCACTAAATGAGAAAACAGCAGCACAGTGATATCTCCTCTTAATAACGACTCGTGAATAACTATGAATCTCAGATTTTTCCCCGAGCTGACAGCTCTCGTCTGGTCACAGCAGCAGATGACGGAGCCTCATCTGCAAACACTTCGCAGTGCGTTCTTTCTCACGACACCGTTATCACACTGCAGGTATATGCAAATGGAGGCGCTATTTTGGGAAAAAGGGTGTTCGAGAAATTAGAGATCTAAAAAAAAGATAATCAAACACCATCCCCTTGCATAACAGCTCCCCAGGCTGTGAGAGGACGATTTCTTTGGTTCAGAGCCGGGAGCGTTTGGGACAATCTCTGCACCTCGTGAGGAGAGAATAAACAAGTCAGAGGAAAATGAATAGAAATGCAATCTCACTGCAGCCGGGGCATTCTCCTGCTCGTCTGTTTGCATTGTCAAGCTCCTCAGCTCGCATGAGGCTCTGCATGGAGGAGTTGCTTCTTGGTCTTTTTCTTTTTCCAGCCCTCGTGCCGATGATTCACTTCCCCACACTTTGTCCCAGCATGTGCCTTTGTTAAGTGCTATTATGAGACTTTTAAGAGGTGGTTTAACACGATAGCTCACTTTCCTGAGGAAACCTGAAGTCGGAGAAATGGCGGAGATGAAAATACCCCCTCGGCCTCGGGGCACTTAATAACAGCAGAGAACAATGAGCGAAGAATAATTCATGGAGATGTTTTGTGATTCAGAACGGGCTCTGCTGCGATGGACGGGGGAATCACACGCGAGACAGACTCGCACATGCTCCATCTGAAACGAGTCCTGTGAGGGTGGTGGTCGTGATGAGGTTCTCCTGCAACCATTTACCTCATCTGGTTGTCATGGCTACACAGCCGGAGGCCCGAGCTCTTGGACGCCGAGGCGGGAGAGAGAGAGAGAGAGAGAGAGAGAGAGAGAGGGATGCTGGGAAGCATGGCCCTCAGTGTGGCTGCCTAGCCTCGCTCTCCGTGCATCAACTAACTGGACCTGGCATTTAAAAAAAAAAAAAAGAGTCCACAGCCGTGTGAACCCCGTGAACCAATCTGTGACTTTCACATCCTTCCCCAGTGTTTGACTTGTTCAGAAGAGACAAAGTGATGGGTCACATGAGGACATCCTCCATTAACGGAGTCAAATACAGGAGCATCGGCTGCCTCTGCTAAATACGTTAAAATATTATGTACGAGGTCTTGAATACGTTTTAGGTAATTCTTGGTGTTGATGTTCATATAAGGCTACAAACACACAAGACTATGGAAACCTACTGTCTCTGTCACCTTGTCTTCAATTATAAGGAAGTGTAAGTAATGTTGTGACTGGATGTTCCTTCATACCTGTGACATAGATCTTAAATATTGTTCATTAATGTCTCAAAGATCTTAAATTCAACCTGTGAAACCAGCTGCGTCTTAGCATTAGTCAAAATGGCCCATTGTGTTGAGAGAAAGTAAAAAATCAATTCTTTTAAACTCTATTTATATGAAGATTTCAGAACCAGAAGTAATTGGTATCACCCCAACAAATGCATTTGGGTTAATTTACTGTGAATATCGGTTTTAGATAAAACATCAAGTAATAACAATTTAGATTTAGAAAACAGTCGAATCCATCGTTTGTTTACCTTCGTGTGTCTCTCATTACTGTCGGCTCCTGACCTACAGAGACAGGAAGTGACACAGAGGAGGGTAAGACAAGCCTCCGGGAGGAAGCGATGAATGAATAATGGACTGGTCCTTTACAGTGAGATCGGGGGGGGCGCCGAGGGCTCAGGTTGCAAATGAGCTGCACCTGATGCTTCTCTCTGTGTGAACCACGACTTCAGAGATGAGGGGATTTTATTTATTTATTCTTCTTCCCAGGCACCATCTTATTCTTTCTCTGCTTGTGGTTATAAAACACTTTCAGCACATCTCCACTTCCTGGTCGTCTGTGATCACAGGGATTCCATGCTGCACTAATTGGTCGACTCACAAGAGGCCGGTTGACAAAAAGGTGAACATGTGAGACACCCTCTAATCCCCTGGTGATGTCATGAGGCCTGTTTGTTTTTTTGAACTGTGGAAAGCTCCTTTCAGAGCAAGACAACACGTTATGTAATTGTATTACTGAGGGAGAGGAAGGATTTTTTTGGTAAATACACTGAATTTGATCTGGAATATTTGGGAAATCCTAAATGAAAATGAGTAGAATGTGGTCATTTCTGACCTTGACGTACCAGAGCGGTAATATACTTATATATCATACTTACAATATTTCATTTGAGCCTGAGATAATTCCAGAAAACTCCACACAGTCAGAGAAAGATGCACGTTTGCAAACGGCCGGTCACTTTACTGTGGGCAGCACCGTGGAAATAGCCTTCAGAGCGAGGAGGGCGAGAGGTGAGCCGGGGACGCGGCGGCCGTGGGTAGCCACGAACATCAATGCATGCTTCTGGCCAACTGCTCATCCACTGCATCAAAACACAGGCTGGCAGGCTGGCGGAGTCAATTACCCTCAAATTGCTTTTCCTTTATACGCACACACACACACACAGAGAGACAAAAACATAGCAACCAATATACGTCTGAAGATGGATGTGGAGATAAGAGTAATAAAATGAGTGATGAAAGGAAGTAAATCTGCCTCGTTCATCAGGAGCACGGGTCTTTGACGTCAGGTCATGTGAGTTAATGTACGTCAGAGTCTGATTAGGACAGTGATTTATGTTGCATTAGGGAAAAAGCATTAGTTTCCACTTTCTGTCCCCGGAGGCAGGAGACAGATGCTGCAGGTCAGAGTCCAGCTCGTCCACAGAACATCTCATTAACTAAAGCACAGAACATTACTGCTTGTGTGTTTTATTAAATCCCTGAGAGATTTAATGTATGCAATCAACTTTTGTAGAGAATTATCATTTACCTGCAGCTGATATTTGTCAATCCTGAGAATGTAATCCAGCACCGATCGATGTTTGAAGTCTCTCAGCAGCTTGGTGAGAAGCAATCCGATTCCTACATCAGTGTTTCAGCTTAGAAACAACAGAAGTGTTTATTGTAATCGCCCAGTGGGAGTCAAACACCCCCCCGTGATGGATGTGTGTTGAATGGGTGAATTACTCCACAGCAGCACACACATTTGAGAGGAGGTTGCAGGAGGGGGCCTAATGAGGTCAATACATTCCACATTCATCAGACTCTCAGCAAAGGGACACATTTGCACAGAGCACCAGTGATATTACGTAAACAGTTATTAATTACAGTGGAACGATGGCACCGGGACACACGGTGGAATTCAGTGATGGTGGGAACATCTGGAAACATCTGGGCGAACTCATTCCTCACGATCGTGCTCCAGTAATGATCCTCAAGGACGGACCAGCTAAAGCATGGTTTTAACCTTTTTTTATGCATTTTCTGTTTAATGCAACTTATTTTATTTAATATTTATAATAACAGTTTTCTCGAGACAAGCATAAATCAAATGCTGAAGGGAGGAGAATAGGGGGTTCACCCTGGAGAGATTGCCAGTGTATCAAAGGGGCCGACATAAGAAAACCATTCGCTCTCACACCTACACAAACTTCAAATTTGAATTTACAATATCTGCTCTTTCACCTCCTGAGCTAGATCAGTCCTGCATCGGCTGAAAGAGAGAGAGAGGGAGAGAGAGAGAGAGAGAGAGAGAGAGAGAGAGAGAGAGAGAGAGAGAGAGAGAGAGAGAGAAGGAAAAAACCTGATAAACTATGTACGAATCGCAGAGAGAACATTTTATTTTGGTGATGTTCTATAAATAAGTATAGGCTTTCATACGGCCTACTTTAACTTGAGAGGTGAGTTGAATAGAGGCGGCCGCAAGCAAAGTAAATGGAACAAAAGCCGACCGGGGGACAGGTCACATTTGTTCCACTCCGCGCTTCACTCAGTGGAACATCCTCCCTGTTTACACTTCTCTCCGGGCAGTGTCATAAATGTCAAGGTAAACTCTCGGCTGTGACAGTATCTGACAAACACGGCGTCCCGCGCTCCGACGACAGGCCACGTCCACCTCCTTTTTTTTTCAAACCACTTTACCTCGTGATGAATTGCTGCTGATGGATGGAAAGATAAAAGCCTCGGCCTCATCCTTCAAAGTTTTTCGAGCCGGGACCCGGGAAGCTCATTCACAGCGCTGCCAAGAGGACGGAGGGAAGGTGTCCTGTGTAGTCACCTGGAAAAAGGTCGGCCGTGTTTGTCCTCCTTTACTACGTCCTCGTGTCGGGGACAATTAATACGAGCGAGGGGGACGGATGGACGAGGAGATAAAACCCAAAGGACCGTGTCTGTTTAGGCCTCTCTGTTAAATCACATCAGAGGTGATTATACACATTGTTCTGAATCAATATCCATCATTCTCGACACTAAACAAGCGACTTGTCATTTATAGGTCAAAGAAGTCACTCAATTGAGTGTCCAAACTATATAAAGATGGACAGCACATGTCCACTTCCTCCCGTTTAATAAAATAGAAGCCAAAATAACCCCGGATGTGGGCGCCGCCATCTTGTTCTTTAAATCATTTACAGTCTGCAACGGCAGTTATACAGTCAAAAGTTCCAGAACAAGAAATTAAGTATGTCGACCTTGAGTTAACATTCATTTGCCTTAAGGTGAAACTGTGATTAAAAGTTTTTGGAATTATTTTACACACATATTTAGTAATATAACTAATTTAATCACAAATTTTTACATTTAATGATCAATTTATAACGTTTTTTTGAGATAATAACCGTAAATAAACGTATTTAAACATGTTTTTTAGGGGGATATTTTTGTATTACTTGATAACAGCTCACTAACAATGGATAAGCATATAGTGGTGTGCACACCAGACTACATCGAAATAAACACGAGGAAGGAAGATGTTCTTTCTTAAACCATTTTCTTTATGTAACTTTAATCAGTTTCCTTGATTTTATAGAACATACACAGACCTGGGATCATTACAATCCACATTAAGCGTCTGACAAATAAAAAGTACCACAGCACTTGACTTGAGATCAGTGTAATCTCCGGCACATCCCCGGTTCCGACACTGATATATTAAGACTGTGAGGCTCGAGGACGGGCTGTTAAATCCTCGCCGCTCTCGGCTCCGGTGATGGAGAGCGAGTACAGAGGGGATGAGAGGAGGAAGAGAGGAGGAAGAGAGGAGGAAGAGAGGAGGAAGAGGGGAGGACGAGAGGAGGACGAGAGGAGGGCTCCAGATGTGGAGGTTTGTCCCGTCTCAGAGAGAGAGAGAGAGCCGGAGCAGAGCAGATGGTGCACTCTGCTGTCACAGGCCCAGATTAGATGATGTGAACGGGGCCACAGCGCTGATGGAGGATGAGGGAAGTCCACATCTGTTTGGATTATCCGAGCAGGAGGAGGAGGAGGAGGAGGAGGAGGAGGACGTGCATCTCTCACAGGAGACAGGAATAATAAAAAAAAAGAAGAAGCAGGATTTACACAAATACACTCGACCATAAAAGGGGAAAGAGAATTCAACGTTTGAGTTTGGATCTAGATCTTCAGACACAGACCGGAGACCAAAGGCCAAAGACAGCAGAGCAGCCGTGACTCGCTCTGACTCACACGCCCAAAGAACAGGGAGGATGTCAGATGTTAACTCACAGGTTCAAACCCTTCTCCCTCCGACGCTCGTGCTAAAAGGATGATTCCCGCTCGGGGCAATGGTTCGGCTAATTGTGACCAGTTAATATGAGACAGTGCACGCTGGCTCAGAGATCACTGCCAGTTATCCCACAGCGGGGGGGGACGTGATGTCCTGCAGGAGGAGACAGGTTTTCACTACCCACAAAGGCCGCTGCCGGGGGGGGGATGCTAATGAGAAATGGAATTGACACCGTGTTCTGCTGCCTTGACGCACTTCACTGTCAAATATGTGGAAAGTGACGTGTGCTTTATTTATTCTTTTTGCAAGAGTAGATGATTCGATTGTAGATTTAAATGATTGTTTCAGATATCGTGCTACTTTTCCATATTAACAATAAGAACGTCAACAAAAAACTACAAAAAAAAAGGTAAATGAACGAATTTAAACAAAATTCAAAAGCAGGTATTGTTTCGTTGAAGGGATAAATCAACATATCTGGATTTATCTTGTTGTCACTCTAATATGAAGCTTGTTAAGCAGCTGAGGTTCAGGATGTCGAGAGGGTCGTCCACTGACCAGAGGGTTGATGGTTCGAAACTGAATCCTGGAGTTTCCTTGGGCAAGATACTGGACCACAAATTGTGCATGAAGACTGTGGTGAACAGGGTTAAAACGAGAAAAATAAAAGAATAGAAAGAAAGGTATAATATTGCACAAAATATGAAATCAAGGTCTCAAACTCAACTAGAACCAAAAGCTTGAAACTGAGAAGAAGTATCATGAGCCGAGATCTGGGGACGTCCAGGAGCATCAGGTGGGTCGACCTCAGTGATCTGGGTCTGGATGATGAAGGTGCAGGAACTCAACTAACTACACTGGTTTTTAACATTTCAAACTTTAAAACCAAACTGTGAGTTCTGATGTGATCACACTTTATTGTTCCAGTTAGAAGACGGAGAGGATGAATGCTTCTTGTGCTGTGAAACGCTCCGAGTGGCCTGAAGCTCTCTATGCAAATCTGGCATTTCGTCATATCGTGAAACTCCTGAAGCTCCATGTCGCTCCTTCATGACTCCGACAGTTCATCATCCACCGAGCTGGAGATTATGTAGGGCATGCTAGTGCCATCATTTATTCATGTGTTGTGTTCCATGCATGCTGCCCCTCGGCCTCGCTTTGCCTTTAACTCATCTCTGCTAATTAGAGAGTGGATGTGGATGCTGTCGTGAGCGCACTGTGTTTTGTTTACAGTCAGGGACCAACTGAGTGTCATTCAGACGCTGGGTCTCGAGCTGGAACACGTTTTGTGGAGCGATGCTCGATGATGAGGCAGAGCTCAAAAACCAATCGTCACCTGAGAGGATTCTCTAGTGGCTCCAACCTGCAGAGAACTAGAAGGTGAGAGAGAGAGAGAGAGAGAGAGAGAGAGAGAGAGAGAGAGAGAATCCAGCCGTTGTGATGCCAAGCTGCTCACTTCACTGATGAGATGCAGAAACCTGACAAACACAACAAGCCGTGTGTTGGAGCAGGGACTTCTGTGCAGCTCCATCAAAGGGGAGGAGCCTTTGTCAAAGGTTGTTAAATCTGAGGCGACCAGTGACTCGACTGCAGCTGAGATACATCTTCATTACCATCTGACAAACTGTCAAAGCTCCATTCACCACCAGCAGGTTTACACCAAAACTACCCGGGTGATTTACGTGACATTTTGTGAAGGGGCGAAGAATGACACGAGAAAGATTCCATTACGTTTAGTGCGAAACCTGATCGATAAATAATCACATTATTCACCTGCATGTCACTTAAGGTTGAATTTATTTTGGTACAGTTGGTAATTCTATGAGTTTTTCAGCGTTAAGTCAATTTCCAAAAAGGATTTCATCATTACTTAAAACTTTTAATAGATTTTCATCTGCAGTCGTATTCGATTGTGATCAAATATTCAGATTTAATTTCTCCACCTTCACCAAGGAGGTCGTGGACTCAATCCAGTTTGTTTGTTTGTGTGTATGCTTGTTTGTTAGTTTGTTTGTTTGTAAGCAAGAACAAAAATGTGGGGGTTTATATTTGGTGCAGATCAAGTACACGTTTTCCTAAATTTGACGATTAATACACTGAAAATACTTTGCAACAAAACCAAGCAGAAAAACTCGCTGCAAATATGCACAAGACAAACTGGATGTCCAGTGCTTTGAAGATATCAAAGCCAACTTGTCAGTGAAAAGAGAAACTCAGCTTGGTAACTTGCATATTTAGTTTTTCAAGTTGGACTTAGACACGCCTTCTCCTGCTTCATAATATATGTTTTGTATATATTTCTGTTTATCGCTCTTTTAGAAAATATGCTTGTGTGCTCTGAACTCTCAGGGTCACCATATGGATAGAATTATATTTAATAAACTTATTAAATATGTCCAAAATCACAATTAACAATCGTCAACGTCAATTTGAAAAAGTAAAATCCTCCTGATATAGGAACCGTGGCTTCAGTTCAGTGACATGTTCATAACGGTGACATAACTCCTGAGTGAATCATCACCTGTAGCAGCAGCATTACACATTCATGTGCCACAATGTGACATCGAGCTTCAGGAGCTAAAGATCTTCAGGAGCTCTAAAGCGTAACGACGGCTCCTTTGTGGTTGTGTCATGAATACGTCATCGGTGAATTAAACTTTCATGTCCAATGTGGCCCATGAATAAATAAACAGGTTGGAGCAGTCAACCCGGCGTGAATATATGATCCTACAGTACATAGTACCTTATGTAATACACACATAACATAGGATCAGGCTGATGGACGGTGTATTTGTGTTATTGATAAAAAAAGTGCAGTTAAAAAGGTTATAATCATAAATTACATGAGCTGTCAGGATGTATATATATATATATATAAACAATGGACATAGCAATTAACTCAATCAATTTGTGTGACATTTCAGATACAATCTATAATTCATAACGTGATGAATATTTTATTTTGCACATTATTAACAGTAATTTATATCACTAATTGGGGTCTTTTATTCTGAAAGGCTGATAATGTGAATCTGATCTTTCAGTGAGAGATTTTATCTGTAATCGTTTCTCTTGAACTCACAATATCAACTTTAATAACTTCTCTGATGTCACTTTATGTTTAACGTGATCATTTGGTTGAATAATCTGAAACATGTTAATCAATCCACTGAGATGAACACAGTGAGTCAGCTCGGGACTGCCACCTAGTGACAGATGCGGCTCACTGCCCCTGCCCTCTATTTATGCTAAATACTATAAAGGTCGATTTGAAGGCTCTTCTGAATCTGGTAAAGATATAAGAATGAATGTTTTCAATAATTCTGAATGTCTCAGAATATATGTCTCACTTTGTAGAGCCTGCCTTTTAAAGGTGGTTACTCAAATTACAATTTTCAAATCCTGTTTACTCTATTGAATCTGTAATTTGTTGCACGTATTTAATTTAATTAATTTAATTATTTGTTAAATCTATTGTATAGTTTTCTAACCACAGTACTTGCTTCTTAATTGGCCTCATCTCCCCCTGTTTGTATTTGTCATGCACCAAACACCAAAGCAGATTGTCTGCATGTTGGAAACCTCCAAGACCATGAGTCTGAATCTGATGCAGGAGACGTGTTCGTGGGGCCTGAGCTCGGCTCCGCTGCAGGAGACTGATTTCAGTGTTTATATAAGTCATAGGTTACTGCAGTTCAAGTGTGTGACGTCAGCAGGGAGAGTGAGGCTGCTGCAGCTCCTGCAAGTGACCAGCAGGGGGCAGAGGTGGGTTTTAAAGCCCAGTAAAGTGTATGTAAAGTTTATTTGTAAAGAACCTGAACAGCGTGGAAGAATAAAGTGTTTAACCTTAGATGTGAAAAGCTTCAGACTCTGCTTTATTTAGTGCTTTATTTTTGTTATTTGCTATTTTGAAAAAGTTAACCAAGAATGATGGAGTACAATCATCAACCTAAATTATCACAAATATACTTTTATCTATTCTTCTGTGAGCAGGTTTGTTTTCCTCCAATCTTCTCTCACATCAGAACATTAAAACAGACGTGGAGCTGCGGTTGCCAGGTTGAAAGCCATAATCCCCCTTTTCTTTCCTTTCAGTGCGCCCTGTAACGCAACCGAGATCCATCTGAGATTAAAGTATTATCCGTCTCCATCAACACACTTCAGATCAGGGATCTACCCACAACCTTGGGCTGAGTGGATTTAGAAGGCGAAGGTTTCTCTTTATTTTGTTGCACATTGACATTTTTTACTTGTAATAATCATAAAATTCACAACAACAATTTCAACTTAACACCTTTATTTGTGTTTATTTAAATTTAGGGAATTTGTTTGACTAGTTGAAGCAATCATTACATTTATTTCGGTGTAAAGTCAAGATTTCAATGTGCACAATTCTCTTAGACCCCACACTAGATTACGATATTAAAATATTTAGTTAGTTTAAATGTTTATTTCCAAGATTACACAATAACTACAGGACAGATCATCACTAAACCTGCAAGACAGAGTGTTTTCCATTGTTCTTGATTTCTCAGAGAATAATTCATGGGTCTTTATGAAAAAAATCAAGCATTTTAAGTTATTTATGAGTTTGAAAGTTGGTCCAGATCCAAATAAAATCTGGATCCAGTGAATTTAAACGTGGATTCATAAGGGCGCTGTTGGGCCTTGGTGGAATTATGAACTCTGCGTTCTCTTGCATTTTCTTAAGCTTAATTTTGTTTTGTCCAATCCATAGAAAAACTAAACAAAGCCAAGAATCATTCATCCAAAAATAAAAAGATATTAAATTATATCCTATGTAAATATTCATGAAGGACCCAGAGGGATAAAAACTGAGCTTTAATAAATTGGAAAGTGGACGATAGAAGAATCTGTGAGAGCACACGGCTCCAGTAAAAGCTTTTTAATCCACACAGCTATAAGGAAACATTTTCCTGTTCACTGGTGCAAACAATTGTAGAATCAAAGTCTTTTAGAGTCTCATAAAAAAAACAGCGGTGCCGGGTTATTGTTAATGCAGCAGCGCCAGTTTCCAAATCTCTGTGTCAGCTCAGTGACAAGCTCACAGTGGTGTTTCAGCCCTTTGAATAAAAGCCACTTCCTCTCAGATGCACTGTGTTTGACACCAAGTCGAGATGTGGTTCACAAACTAAATCAGATCAAATGAAGAATGTTTTTTTTTCCTGCTTTCATAACTTCATCAGCCGCTGCAAAGAGTCCAGTCGAGCTGGAACGAATAAGCACCTGGGAAATAAATAAATCAAAATCACCATTAGATCAGCAGAGAGAGAACTGCCACCATGACAACAAAGATGGATCCAGTGCCCGTTGGCAAATGTGTAACGACACGAACTCACCACATGGGGGAGCAGGGGCATCACTCTGTTTCTGATCAACTCAGAGTGGGTGAATAATCCTGCTGCTGTCACTCAGATGCTTTGGTTTGCTTCTCTGGGATCTGATCTCTGAAACAAACGCCTGATTTGCATTGAGTCCGATACACAAACACATTTTCAAGTTCACGCCCACGAGCTCCAAGAGGGAAACAAGACTGGTTCTTCCCCACAGCGTCTAATAAAGATCCAGTTTATCCTTTGCATTCCTGCAGCTAGAGATGGTGAAATAGATGCTGGACTACTGAGGTGAGGATATTGACTGTTATTGACTCATTTATGTAAAAAAAATCATGGCAGAAGGATGGAGCTCTCGTTCTGTGTGTAGCTCCGGTGCTAATGTTTGGTTCTCCGCCAGCTGCTCTTGCTCAGCCCAATGGAGGAGTCAGTCAGTGGAGAGTCAGGAGCAGAAGATTTGAAGTTTTCATTCGAGTTTAACTTTCGACATCGCACTCCTGGAAAAATAAGAGAGGCGGCAATAACTTTCCCATTCTACCATGTCTTGTAGAAAGTGGATGCTCTGTGTGACTGTGCTGCTGTGGGTTCAAACCATTGATAGTAAAGAAATATGATGAGATCCGATAGAGCAGCTTTATCCTCTTTCACTGCAATTATCCACTGCAACAATGATACAACGTGTCCGATCCCTATCTTGTTACATAATCACAGGTGAGTTGTCATGTTTTCACCAAACTACACACACACACACAATGAGGATTGTTGCACGAATGTCCCTCAGTAGAGTCCATATCTCCACCAAGGCCCGACAGCCCCCTGGAACTCTCTTTAACTGCACCCACTGCTGAACCAGTTGCAGGATCAACCTCTGAACCAGAATGATTTAGTTTCAACAAGATCCAGGAATTATTCTCGGAGGAATCAGTGAAAATGTCAAAGAAACGCTCTCCCTGTATATCTGCAGGAGCAAGATCTGTGCAGATCTGAGCCTTTGTCCTGATCCGTGCTTAAATCGAATGGATTCTTTTCTTGGCCCACGTCCCGTCCTTTCTGTGGAAATCCATTCAGTGGGGTTTGTGTAATCCTGTCGACAAACAAACAAACACACAAGCAAACTGGAGCACAAACCTCCAGCGAGGCCCAACAGTCCTCACTTCACAAACCACATGCAAATTGACTAGTCCTGGATTTCTATTTGGATTTGCACTGAATTTCTCACACTCACTGATCAGTCCCCTAAAATAAACTTTATTCGGTTCGTCCTTGGGTCAAGCCCTCCACGGAATTTCATGGAAATGGGTTCATCCTCCTTACAAACAAACAAATAAACAAACAAACAAACAAACAACCGATAAACAAATGGACAGGGGGTGAAAACATAACCTGCAGAGGGTTTTAACATATTTTAGCATCTTTTAGCTCATTGAGCTTTTATTTCCTTTGGCCTGCGTCGACCTCAGTTCCAGCAGCGGGAGGCAAACGTTTTAAGCAAAATCTAAAACACTCCAAAAACTCATCCCTGGTTTGGGATCAGCGACAGACTCCCTCCATCTTTCTCTCTTTGATTCAAAAGTGCAACAACCTCCAGGACGAGGGCACAATAAACTCCTCGTCTCCGACACTTTGAGATGACACGTGTAAAGAGGAGGAAGCATGTGAAGCCATAAACTTGAAAGGCCTTTCCTCTTTCTGAGCGGAGCAAGAACGAATTAACTAGGTGACTCTGTGCAGGGAGGGGGGGGGGGGGGGAAAGGAGGATTGGAGGCAGGAAGGGGGGAGGGGGGTGTAGGGGGAGGGGGGGGGGGGATACTTCTCTGGAAAATGTATTGGTCTAGTTGGAAAAACAGGTCCAACAAAAAAAAAAAAAGAAAAGAGAAAAGCAGGAAAAATGTAGGGGTGAGGGGAACCGGAGCTGTGGCCGGCGGATGAACCCATCGGGGACTTTGCTTGGAGGGGTCATTCCAAGTTCAGGTCTTTCCCTCGCTGACTCTGCGAGAGCGGAGGAGCTGTCCACGGCTGAGGGGGCCGGCTCTTGACGGCCTCCAGCCCCTGCTGCGAGCCCCCCAGGGGCCCTGTAACACAAACCCGCTTCCAGCAGGAGTTGTGTGGGGCGTGCGGGGAACGGGGGCATGCCCCTGGGTAAACGGAGGTCATCCCGGGAGGGGGGGGGGGGGGGATGGGGAGGGTGGAGATAGCCACCTTCGCCAATAAATATTTTCCTGACAGTCAGATGAAGGTTTGTTTTTCAGAGCCCTCGTCCCTGTGTGTCTTTTTTTTGTAAAGGGCTTGTGTTACTATTCTCACTGGACGCAGGAACAGTGTGAAAACTGAACCACGCAGAGAAAACAAGCTTGTCGGTGAAAGTGAAATCAAGCGCTATAAAAGAAACCGAAGGCACTTTATTTTTTCCCGGGGCATTAAAAAGGTTCTTTATTACCAACTCAGCCACGACAAACACCAGCAGCACCAGGTGGGACGCGGTGCACACACGGAGCACGCAGGCGCAACATAAAGACCTTTTTGAAAGAGACAAATGAGGGACAATCTATCATTTGACACTCACGGACCCAAACAGCGAGTCAGGGGTGGCCAACTAATCAGGCAGTTTGCACAGGCAGCACAGCATGGGTCCTTTGAGTGGATAAGTGGTCCCTCCCATAATGTCAAGAGTAAAGCCTGCACCAGGGGTTAGGGAGAGGTTGGCAGGGAGTTAATGAGATGACTGGTGGGGTGATCAGGGAGAGGGGTTCGGAGACCTATGACACCGCACGGCACAAGGCCCACATTGATAGAGATGGAATACTTTGGAGATTTATGGAGCGCTTGTTTATCGGCCCTCACGTCGAGGACGCACGGCCGCATGCAACCGGCCTGTTTCCACTCCCCCCCGCTCATTCAGACGACTTATTAATGGCTCCTCTCATTGTATAGCTCGTGACTTTAAAACCAAACAAACCTGAAATATTAAGTCATAGGTCAACGTGTGCACGATACTGAAACACACACTGAATCATCATATTTCCCTGCACGGGCTACATGAGCGGGATCACTGAGGGCTATGTCGAAATTGCCCGTGACTCATTGAGTGGGGGGGGAGAGAGTGTAATGTTATCCAGAGCAGATCAAGTCAACATCAGGACTACGGCTCTTTGCTTGGAGAAGCATAACAATCCATTTACTGCGAGTGAGGAGTTATCCTTATTTACATAGGGCTGATAATATTTAATGAAAAGTGCAAATCTTGATTTTGCAGTACAGCGTCGTGTTTTATTCAGGCAGTGCAACGTTTCTTTTTTTGTACGAGATAAAGCTCAGGGAACTTTTGAAACCACTTCTTCTACACATATCCTATCTTGCTACATCAGGCCTAGAAATGTGCCCTAAACTCAGTATGAGTGGGAAACTCTGCAGATCCACTGAATTTCATATAAACTCTATCTCAGGAGCCACTGCAGTAATCTCACAATTCAATCTTATAATTTAAGTAAAAGTACACAAATGTATTGTAGAACAAGTATCTACAACTTAGTTGAAACCTTCTCATTGTGCAGAAAGATGATTGTTTATGTTACTGGATCCGTAATTTAACATGTGGTCAATAGTTTAAGTCTCATTTTACCTGCTCCATATTTGTTTGTGTAGTTCCATCAGATTTTAAGATATGCAAACTTATTACCATTACAATATATCCCACTGAAATCATGTGGAGCACAAGAAGGAGCATACAATGAAAACAATCCGGTAAAGTATCTAAACATTGTAGGTGTTTCATTTCCTTTAAATTCCCAATGTGAATCCATCCTGTCGTCCTGAAAACCACCACTTCTGAGTCGAGGCATATTTGTGTTATCCCCAAAGGGAGCTCATTCCACACGCCTGATAAGGACGTTAAGAGAGTCTGTCAGTTGAAGGCATTCTGTCTCCATTGGCAGGTCGGCAGGACCTGTCTCAGACGCCGGCAGACAGTTTCTGTCTTGTTGACAACAGTGTGATAGAAACAGAGGGAGAAGGGAAAGCAGGAGGGGTTGTGAAAAAACACAGCATGAAGGCTGGGAGACTGAGAGAAGTTGAGAGGAGGGAGAGAGGGAGGGGGGGGGGGGAGAGAGAGGTGAAGGAGGGTGCAGGGGGAACCGAGAGGGGATGAGGGGAGAGAGAGAGAGAGAGAGAGAGGTGGGAGTGGGAGGCGGGGGTGGCTGTGCGTGAGTAGAGGACCTCCCCGTGAACTGTGTAGTCGCGAGCCGGGTCATTGGGGCGAGGTTGTCAGAGCGTGCCTGAAACAGTACACCCAGGGGTTCAGCCAGAGTTCACACACTCAGTGTGCAAGATCCATGTCCCTCAGTCAGAGCTCGCCAGCCATATACACAGCAAGGCGGGGGGGGGAGCTTGTGTGTATCGTCTCACACACGCATGCACCGAGACCCCGTCCACAGCAACAAACACACAAACACAGGTGCACTCGGTGAAAACACACGTGGGGATGTTTTAAAGTATGATCAGTCCCTTCGAGCCTGAGGCCGATTGGGGGATTCACACAGATGAGTAAACAGAGGAGAGCCTCACAGAGCGTCGCTCTACGCTCTGTGACATACTGTTTTCAGATCAGCGCTCGAGAAGTTCACCTAGAGGAGACGCGTGCAGAGTAAACACGCGTGGGAGGACGAGAGCGGAGAGATTTAGTGAAGCACTGAGACGGCTGCTGATAGTGTCCGTGGCCCGGCAGCAGAGAGTCGGGTTCGAACGCGGTCCAACAGGGAGAGAGAGATTCTTTCTTTAATTCCAGTCAGTGTGGTTTAAATAGGAGAGGCCACTAAGCCAGAATCCCCTCTGTGTGACTGAGCTCTTTGTGGGAAAGCTGTCTGCTCTACTCCCATTGAGGACTGGTTGGCCCATTGTCAAACCCAGAGCTTGACCTGGTGTTGAACCCAATTGTCAAACTTGCAGTGTAGTGTGGGACCTCGGTGGGGGGAGGAGGGGCAGCCAGAGTGTGGTTCAGCTGACTGAGGCAAGCGCTTGTCATCCCTGCGTAATGATTTCATCTGCCTCAACTAATGTAGTGAAAAGCTGTGAAAAGTGGAATTTCCCGTCTCCACCCCCCCTCCCCCGATATAATTAATGTGCTGATTTAGGCCTTAATGCATATTCTCACATTTCATCCCGGCCCCTCCAGCCCCGCGGCGACCACCCCGGTCTCCCTCCCGATTCTCACGCTGCGCGGGGAGAACTCCGTCTTGTGTGTCACTCGAGGCTTTGACAGACAGGCCCAGCTGTGGCAGTCAGGCGCCAGAGCACCACGCCCTCCGAGTCCGAGGCAGACGAGTCCCAGAACCCCCGAACAATTCACTCTTTGTGGATCTACTGGAAACCAGCAACTGCAGTCCAAATGACCGTAAGCTTTAGATACAAGCCAGATGTTGGAATTCCTCGGCTCAGTTCAATCTCAGTCCAGTCTGGCTCATCCCGGGCCGGCGGCAGAGCGGTGGCAGGAGAGAGAGGGGGAGGGGGAGGGTAGTTCTGATCGCTGGGTTATATGAAACGCGGCCTGATCGCGGTGAAGACGTGCGTCTCAGCCGTATTCGGTAGAACCGTCTTATTGAACAATTGTGCAAAAACTGCAGCTTTCTGACTTGGGGATTTGTGACAATTGGAAACAGGTTGCCGTGAAGTTTTCATCATTTTGATGAAATGCTTTACAATGAACCAAACCCAGTCGCGTCTCACGAGGGCAGCTGTGTCGCACATTACTTTATGTTCAATTCCCTCTTTCAACCAAATGAACCCCAGATGCCCTCGTCCAGATTAGTTAGACTCCATGGAGCGACTCAGCCGAGCACTGAAACCCATTCGAAGTTCGCCACGGCCGCTCCCCGAGGAATTTCCATTCTCATTTCCAAAGCAGCCTATCGTGTAATCGGGCTCCTTCAGAAGGCCGTGATAACATCTCGCGAGGTTCCAGATCTGACGAGCCCACGGCGATCGTACGGGAGCCTCATTTGTCCTCCTTGTAGGCTAATTACAGCAGGCTGTGCGACCGCCCCCCCCCGCCGCATTCCCCGCCAACCTTTCACCTCCGAGGTGTTGAGCAGGCAATTACTCTTCCTGGCTTCTGTGTGAAGGGTACAAACACAAACTGGCTCATTTCTCCCGTCGACTCTCCTCCACGCACTCATCTGTGGGTTCAGCGGCGTGTCATGTGTGGGAGGACGGCCTCGGTGCTGCTGCCTCCCACATCCTCTGTTGCTCCAGCTTCCTACCTGAGCTGTGTGGGGATGTTTTGGTTAGAGAAGTTGAAATACCTTCAGCTTTCAGAGAAAAACACGGCTGGAGGGAATTTACAGTCCTGCACGATTGTACTGATTTGATTTTCAGTTGGAGGTGTAATAAGTCTTCGTTCCTCCGGCCTCTGTGTGATCAAATATGATATATGAAAGCAGCCTGTATAGGTAGAAGCATAAAAACCAGTTTAACGATGGGCCCATATAGGCAGAACCCCGTTAATAAGGCACAGAATTAGGTGCAAACTGTGCTCCTGCTCCGAAATACAACTGAGCCCCCATGCTGACTCGCTCATTGAGTAGAGTTCTTGTGCGTCTCCCCTTGCACCGCTCGATAAGCCACATCCTCTCCCCTCAGAACCCACAGTAACAGCTCTCCAGAGGGATGCTTTCATCCTGACGCACACTGGGTGTTTGGTCTGTTTCCATTTAGCTAAGTTCAGGTGTAGTTCACAGGGGCCGACCAACTCTCTTGGTCACATGACTTGCATACGGGCTGTGGGGCTCGGGAGCCTTTGTTTGTGTAATATAGCCCCCCCCCCCCCCCCCCCCCCCCCGCCGTGATAGATCGAGAGCTTCTGTGCCAAGAGAACCGAGAGCGAGTGTCTTCACTGTCAGCTGTTTTGAATAAGGCCGAGGAAATATGCTTGATATTCCATCTATTTTGGTTCCTGTCAGTTTTATCTGTGTTTCTCCGTTGGACACAAACGGTTGCCTCACCTTTCTGATATCTGTTCGGTTCTTCCCTGATGAGGGGGCGCCGAGAGGACAGCGCCCTCCATCTGACCCACATCCGATTCACCTTGAGCGAGGCAGGCAGGCGGCTGGCCAGCGGACGCCGAGCCACAGAGTTCACTCGCGCTGCGACGCCGTTGTGTAACCTGCGAGGAAGCTGCAATAAATAAATCTGGCTGAAACGCTCCATCTGGGAACAACATTTTTCCGCCGAGCTCTCCTGACGTGACGCCTGGTGGGCTTTATAAATATCCCGAGCCCATCCGCGCAATGTGAACTGTGTTTCACCTCCCACACCCTTCCCCTCGGAGTGTTTGCCTTCTGCTCGCAGTGAAAAGCAGGCTTTACTTTGCTTTGTTTGTCCCTCAGCGCTTACCTCCCACTTTCTCCCTGTTAACTGTCAGCGTTCAAAAGCAGAACACTGGGAACCACATGTGAAAGAGAGCTCCCTTGGCTCCACAGTATAGGTGAATGACCCGGAGGGATTTTTTATATGGGAGCTCAGGACGACAAAATTGCTCCTTTCAAAACCACCGGTCGGTTCTGTAACTTCCACTTTTTATATAAGAAGAGCACAAAAGAAGCAGCCACGACAAAAGTAGACAGAGAAAAAAAACATTGGGGCAAGTGGGCACATTCACACTTGTCCCTTTCCTTCCCTTCGCGGACACGTCCAATAGGCAAGAGGCTCCAGAAAGAAACCTTAATGAACAACTGTGCGATAGCAGAGACAAAGTTTTCCTCTTACCCTACAGAGATCTGCATATAGATATTCCACTCGTCCCTGCACGGAGCAGATAGCGCTGGCAGCCGGCGATGAACAGGATTTATGGAGAGTTATGCCCCAACTACCAAGTGTTTGACCTTGTTTTGTAGAACTACACCTCCATCCACCTGATGCATATGGATGAGGCGTCTACCTGTAACGTCTGCATTCTCTCAACAGCCACCTCTGCCTTCCAGCTGCAAATGTTCAAAGTTATTTTACGTCAAAAAAATCACATCTGCTGTTCCCCCTTGTCCCTGCAGGAACATGATAACAGTGTGGGCTACACGCTGCGGACAGGAACACTCGTGTGTCACACATTCGATTCCCGACGTGTCCCCTCTGAGTTGAGCGTCCTGGAGAATTCGCTCATTCATGAACTCTAGCTCATTGGCCACATTTATCTCCCGAGCCCCGTTTGTCCGTGTGAGTGTGTTTTTGAGGACTGACACCCTCTGTGCTTGCTGCCCCCTTTGACCTTTAACACCACCGCGTATAATAACTCTTGCGGTTTGACAGGTCAACTGAGGCGTCACGGCTGGCTCCTTGCTGTGGGTTAGGGCCGAACCTTTTTATCATACTAGCCACCCTGTGATGGATGAACCCCGGCCACAAACCGGCGAGAGAGCTATACAGTACTGTTGGGAGAAAGTGGATAAGGCATTGTAACAAATAGCGCCTCGTTGAATCCCAACTCCTCTACCTTCCTTGTGCCCCTGGCTCCAGGCTCATTCAGCTGTTTGCCTTGGGCAGCATCAACTGGTTCACAAGGCACACAGATTTATGGGCTTTATTACAAGTAATGGTCCACCGCTCACACGGCTAGTTTCTGATAGTACCTGTTTTGAGCGTGCAAGAGGATATTTATTAGGAGCTTGAGTGCAAATGTGGGGAATTCTGCATTTGGACCTATTGCACATGGGATATTTATAAAAGAGAGCACCAAACAAACCCTTTGCACAGTTTACAGAGATAGCTAATGAACAATGAGGGAATGTGGAAAGACAGTGTTGTTGGAATGCATGTGTCATACGCTGCAGAGCCTCGCTGAGGTTTCAAAGTCACAGTGAGCCTCCGAGGCCAGGAAACAGGGAGTCACAGAATCCGAGTATGTGTGTGTGTGATGTGAATAATGACAGAATCCTGCACTGGCTGAGGATTTACATGCATTCAGCATCACTGCACAACAAGCCAAATGGACTCCAGATCCGGGCGCCTACAATATATATTTAATGGATCATTGGACTTTCCGAGCCCCTGCGTTGGGATTAGGAATCGTTGGCCTGCATATAGGAAAAATACACTCAGGCTTGTTGCTCTCTGTTGAGGTTTAGAGGAGGGAGATTCAGTGGTGCTCAATGATGGGTCATGATGCCTGATAATAATTTAATAAACTTCTCTGTGGTCAGTGTCAAAGGGGATGATTCAGTCTTTTCAACTAAACCACACGGGTACGAAAATAAAAGCTTGTCCACTTCCTCTGACGCACAACAAAATAAAGCTGAACACAACTGACACGTCCAGCACAGACACCGGGGAATGTGGCCACAGCTGAGACAGCTACACCCTCTGATTTCTCCCCATGGGTCCTGTGCTTCCACCTGCGCTCGGTCAGTCACCCTGGAGCCGACCACCTTCAGCAGGGAGAGGGCCCTTCCAATCCCCCTTTGATTTATTCAGTATTTGGCTAACCTTGCTCTGAACCGGCCCCAGGAGATCTCCGAGCATTCTAGGCCTCCTCTTCCAGCATACGTGCACTACATGCCTCCTTGACCTAGTTCCATCCCGACATGCTTCTTCTCCCTCCGATTTCGCAACGGCCCAGAATGAGAAACAGGCCCCTTGCAGGAGGCTTGGCTTCAAACTTGTCAATAAGTTCACCCCCCCCCCCCCCCCCACCCAGTGCGGTTCACCTACTGATCACAATGTGCGGCCCCTATCGTGAGCGCACAGGAGGGCATTTATGGTTTGCTGGGATTCAAATGAATGTTTATGAGCCTTGTCTGGCAGCCAAAGGGCAGCCGCCATCCCGGCTTTTACAGCCACTCGTGGGTTTCGCCGTTTGGTTAAGTGTGCTTGCTTTGACTTGTGCTAAGATGGGGGGTGTCTGCGTCTGTGATCTTCAAATCCCTTCATGTGTTTATTAGTGGAGGTTGAAGAAGAAACTCTCAAGGCAGTGAGGGTTGCGTTCTTTGGGAATGTACTGTAAAGCCGTTTTCAGACATGAAATCCAGAGAATCAGGTAGGGACTTTTAACAGCAGTTTGCCTTTCACACTTTCACACATTCTCCTTTCGCACAACACAGATATCGGTTTCTCCTGGATTTCTACAGACTTTATACTAAGAGGCCAGGTGGATGAAGTCCGCATTCACACATGCAACAGGAGTCCATTGCGTGTCTGAGTGTGTTTGTAAGAGATTTATAGAGCCAGCACACCTGCTCCAGACAACACAACCCACCTGCCAGCATGATTAACGCCAATGCCAACAACATCTTGGAAAACTGAGATGAATGTCCCTGGGCAAGTAGCTTGAGATGTGAGACACCTGCTTGCTAATTGGAATTAACTATAATAAACATTAACAAACATGGCAAAGCAAAACTGACCGAGTGACTCTGTGAAACAAAACAGAAACAGATCAGGCATCTGTCCTCTTGCATTTCTACTCTGGGCATATCTGGACAATCCATTGGGAGAGATTCTGGTGCATGGGCCCACACATCGATGGGTCATCAACCCTCAAGCAGCTTTGCTGGGTCGGTGGATCGTAGTTTTATCGGTCACGTACTGACCCTCTCTCTGTGCCTCTTTCTTGCCCCAGTCCATCCATGCTCATATCTCTCTATACGCTGGAAAGACTCACTGATATCAATGACATTTTGTTCTGACCTTCTCCTGTGTGGCTGTTTCTCGAACTTATCTTCTTCAGCACATTATCATGAGCCAGATCCACTGTCTCTCTCACTCTCTCTCTCCCAGTGTCCCTTTCCCCAAACTCCCCTCTTCTTCCATTCCAGCTCCATATGCACGAGCACGGACGCCCCATGGTCTGTAGTGTTCAGTCTTGTTTGTTTTCCCATTTAACGAGCCAGGCTGTGTGTGTGTGTGTGTGAT
>NC_070627.1:5222985-5275968 GCF_947347685.1 Pleuronectes platessa | reverse complement strand
ACACACACACACACACACACACACACACACACACACACACACACACACACACACACACACACACACACACACACACACACACACACACACACACACACACACACACACACACACACACACACACACACACACACACACACATACACGTGTCTGTCTGTTTGTTAGCCCACGAATCATCAGAGTCATTCCCTTTGTGTTATACCAGTATTATACATCAATCTACTCAATGGGCAGCATGGATTTTAAATGATCTATTAATCATGAAATTAGGTAAAAATAAAGTGTATGTGCACGTGCATGTAGAACACTGTGCTGCACATACTCTGCCTTTATGGATGATAATCTTAAATCCGTAGAAGAACTTTTACTCAGCTACACTTTCAGCAAGCCTGCAGGATTCTGTGCACGTGCCACTCTTAAGGGATCCATTGCATCAAATGATTTCTAATATGCTTTTGCATTGAACTTGCAGATACTTTCCGACAGAGACAATCTTTCAAAAACGTAATTTGCCGTATTGAGCACTGAAACTGTTATTTGGTGTTAAATTATTGTGATTGGCTTTGGTTTCATTTATGCATTTCTGTTGTTTGGATTTGTTTCGTGTATATGTTAAACAGTTAATATGTTAAATTTAAACTTCTAATGTGTCTCTGCAAAAATAGAGTCGTTCGAGTGTCGTTACCGTTTTAAAAGTATTGATTTAGCACCGATATTGGAAAACAACCAAACAATGCCCAATGCTAATCTGCACACAAACTTAAACAAACTGGAAAACAGAGTGTAATTGCTAAAATCCTTAAAGAAACGTCCGGAGTGCTGCAAGGCCACACATTTGAAGCCAGTGTTCTTGAGCCTATAACATCCAATGGTAACAATGACAGAAGTGAACCACAGATAGAGGCCTGACACTGTTAAGCTCCAGGGATGTGTTCTTTACTTCTTTATCAGATCCGGAACAGTACTTCCTCTGTAGACGCCCCTTGTTTGACTTGCTGGTGATTGGTTCTTTTTTTTTGTTTGCTTCATTTGCAAGCCCATTTAAGTAATCAGCGACGGCAGACAGGTCTTGATAAAATAACTGAAAGCTTCTAATAGGATTTGAAGCCTTACAAACAAAGCTGACAGCTCTCATTAAAAGGCGGCACTCAAACTGTGCTCGCTCCCGTTACCATGTTATTTAATTCATTAGGTTTATCAGCCGTCACAACACACAGGACCCTCAGAGCAAACAAGCACCGGCCAAATTGCTACGTGGATGGAAACGGTAAGAAAACAGGGTTTTAATTGACCCTGCACGAGCCCCCTTCACTATCAGTGATAAATCTGTGGTGGTTCTAACTATAGGGATCCCCGGCAAGACTCCACGTCAACACGTGCTGCGAGTAAAAGATCCCCAATCGACAAAGTCACGTTGCAGAGCTTGAAACCCGGCCGAGAGAGAGAGAGAGAGAGGAAGAGTGCAGATGCCGCTCGATACCGAGATGTGCTGCGCGTCTCCGTGACCCCGGGAGCTGCAGCTGAGTTACAGTGATACGCTGATACTCTATCTCTGGAGGTCTGGATGTATGGGTGGGTAGGAGCCCTCCTTTTCACACCCATTGTACGGGCCAGCGGAGAGGCAGCACACAGAGGGGGCAGCAGGAGTTCAGGAGGCAGTCGCCTGCCGCTGTCTAATTACTGCAGAGACAGCAAGGTCAGTTGCAGGGCAATACCCAGCTGGGAGTGGTGTGCTTCCCGCCTCCAGCACAACACACACACACAACACACACACACACACACACACACACACACACACACACAGACACACTCTCACGCATGCACACACAAACCTGATGTCAGTGTCTGGTTCGTCTAAAGTGATCTCTTTACGCGATGTTAACAGCCACATAAAAACCGGGGCTTTATGCAAACTTGCTGTTGTTTGCACTGAAAGAAAAAAAAATACTCTGGAGAAACAAGCTTTGAAGAAACATGTTGTTTAAAGTTGCAAACCATTTCCAGGGATCGCCCCCTCGCAGCGCCCTGAACTTGGATGTCTGAAAATGCTTTGGTTCAGGTTTATTGTTTTCAGAGCTTCCTTCTGGAACAGTACCCCCCCCACAAGAAGGCCTGCACCCCCCCCCCCCCCCCCGCCTTGTGTGTCCCCAGCTCTCCAATCTCACCGAGTTCTTCTTTTAAATCAAAGCCACAGTAAGTCTTCCTAACACCGTGAAAACACCAAAGCCCGAGCAGAGGTTGAAAAAGGAAATTCCGGCTGCCAATCACAAAGCGGCTCGAGCCCGCGGGGTGAGCACAAGTTCACGGAGGTTATTCTTAATTGCCGTCCCATTTCCTCTTAGCATCTCTTCGGGCAGGGAGTAATTGTCGTACACGTTACCACAGGTGTTGTTTTCAAAGCCTTCACACCTTGATAATGCCCAACAATGGGGCGCTGAAAAGCACGGTGACATCCTTTGTTGTGCAGCTGCAGAGTAAAGCTTTTAAAACCCCACCGGTTTCTCCTTGCTCCTCGCTCCCCGAGGAGATGGCATTGAAAGACAGGGGGGGAAGGCAGTTAGTGTTTCATTGAGCTTTTAGCAATGTTTTCAAGCTGCTAAAATTGCGCCTTAAGAGAGAGAGAGCATCCAAGCTGTGGAGTGCATGCCCCCCCCCCCCCCCCAAACAGATAATTACCACCGGCAGCCTTTCAGCCGTTCAGCTGGGCGGCTCAGTGGCTTCCTAGCGGGGGAAATTGCTCACATTTTCTTCCATGTGTAATGATGACTCCCATCTGAGGGTGATCAGAAAATACGGCGGCTCGGTATTAACATGTTCCCGCTAAAGGGGACACCGGTGGCTCATCAGGCACTGGGCTATGTAATGTTCACCCACCGGATCGGCTGGAGTAACTGTGGCTGGAAATGATGATGGGAACGGAGGTGAGGCTGATCTGCTGGGATGAGGAGCTGTGGGAGCATCTCAGGCCTCCTGGCTCCTTGTTAGGGGGTGAAGGATGATGGGGGTGGGGGGGGTGGAGGGGTTCTCTGAAGGACTGGACACATTACTTTTAAACTTCTGCAAAGAATATGGATTTGAAATTAAAGAATGTTGCAAGCATGGCCTGGATTGATTACCCTACCCCCCCCCCCCCCCCCACACACGTTTAAAATCCACAGATCAGGATTCTAAACCTCATTCGACTGAATATTAAAAAACACGAGCTTGTGATGACGTCAGTTTCAGAGAGTAAAAGTGTCTACTCATCATATTTCTGACCTCATGAGCTTGTGCCGAGATAAGATCTTCTACCTTTGTATTACACTCACTCCAGATAATGTAATCCGTCCCCTCCATAACTCTTTTGTGTTGGGTTCACTTTGTTTCGCACAAACTCCAGCATCTGAAAAAGGGATTATGCAACACTTTGTTGTGTTGTTGTTAAATTGCCAGATTTAACAGACCAGTGCAAAGACTCAAAGTATGGCAATAAACTATCAGAGAAGTTATTATGAGAATGAGCTTTGAAGCAGTTTCAGTGCAGCTGAACACACACACAACACACACACAATTAAAGGGTTTATCATGTGCTGGTTATACACGTTTTATCCATGTCAGTCACAACAGACTCATTCCAGACCTCAGCAGAATAAATGTGAGCCAATCGTGCGTTATCACATTCGTCAGCCATAAGAAATATCCAGACCTGTCCTCTGGTTGACCTGCGCTGTTGTGCAATACTTAAACACACACACACACACACACACACACACACACACACACACACACACACACACACACACACACACACACACACACACAATAAATCTGAGGGCTGCGTGTCCAGTCTCACTGAACACAAACCAGTTGCATGTTCCTATCAGAGCATTTCTTTTTAAAAACACATGGAACAAGCTAAGGGGGTGGGGGGGTCAGGTGGGCTGCCTAGGTTACCTGAGGCTGCAGGAGGGAGGAGGAGGAGGAGGCGCCCCCCCCCCCCCCCAAACTATACAGCTGATTGTGACACAAACTGAACCGTGCCGTGCCAAAGCAACCGCAACGATTCCCTGTGGAGAAGAGTTGGCGCAACAAGTGGTCTGAAGTGAGGTGACTTTACCTTTCTGGCTCCCTGCTTGGCGAACTCTTTGGCCAGATGACGTCCGATGCCGCGTCCTCCCCCGGTGATCAATACCACCTCCTTGCCCAGGTCCTTCTTTCTGCTCGGCAGCAGCGAGGACAAACTCGCCTTCACCAGATAGTACAACATCTGAACCGGGAAGAGAAGCATGCGACACGCGCTCTTCAGCTCCATGTCGGAGTCTGTGACGTTTACGCTTCAACTTTTACGCGCAGTCTAGCCTGGACACAGATACGCGCGCACTTCACCAACACCGTCCCGAGAGCTGCTGCAAGTTTGTCCGCATGCAAACAATAAAAAACAAAAAGATCATATACAGCCCGGGGAAGTGTTGCAGGAGTAGTCCACTGGAGAGGAGGTCGGACCGCGGACCCGTGGCACCAGCGCGAGGAGCTCGGACATGTCCCGGTCGACAGGCGTCAGGATCTGGGAACGTGTGAGTGATCGGTCATCCCGCCTGGCTGTCAACTACTGGTGGAGACGTGAAGCACAAGTCCAGACGACGCTCCGTGCGCTGCGCTCTGGCGTCGTGTTGCCGTCCTGCCTTATATCACCGCCTCTGCTCTGCCCCTGGCTGCGGCGCCTCCACCACTGAGAGGACCCGGGTGAACCTAAAGGGGAGGTTTGCACGGCCATTAATCCTGATTGACGTGATAAGTGGGGATGAATGCTTTGCTCCAGTGCCCGGGTGCGCACTCGCACTCTTCCCCCACCCCCCCTATTTGTCCACAGCGGTGGTTCCCAATCGGTGGTCCTGGCTCCCCCACAGCCGTCGCCCCACTGTGCCCCAGGTGGGGTAACCCAATGCATAATTTCATCAACTGGAATTGAACCTGTGTGCTCTGCATAGAGGATAACATAGAGGATAACACTGGGGTCATAATCACCCCTCACAGTTATAAGTCAAATAAAAACAAAAGTATTCTGATATAACAGCTTCAGATGCTGGTGTTTGACAACTCATCCTCAGTACAGCCCCTTAATTAATGAAGTAAACCAAACAAGTAAACAAACAAACAATCACAGCTAATTACTGAGCAAACACAACTGAGAAAAGACGAATGAAATCAAAACACCCAAATGATTAACTATAGACAGATGGATAGATAGAGAGATAGATAGAGAGATAGAGAGAGAGAGAGAGAGAGAGATAGAGAGAGATATAGAGAGACCTCTTTAACACAACTTAATTAGTGGTTTCAAGTGGGCAAACCATTAAAAAAGCTGATTGACTCCTTCTCCTTTGCCAGTAGATGAGTTTGCCTTTCTGTTTTTTCCCCCCAGTGACTCCAGTTCGTTGTCCCACACATGTCAGAGGCTCACGTCTCTTGCATGATATGAAACAGAAATCGCTTTTGCATGTTGTTCCCAAGATGTAAAAAAGTATAAAAACGTACAAGGATATTTACTGTATTATTTATGTGCGTCATAAAGCCGAGCAGGATATGTGAAGCGGAGAGACCGCCAATACAAACAAGGAGGAGAAATTAGCACATTCACCTGGGTGTAATGTTTTCATAGCTGCGGATCGGCGCCAGTGCTGAAAACATTGTCCACTACAGGTTGGTGGTCTGATGCCAGCTCCTCCTGCCAGTGTGTCCTTGGGCAAGATACTGAGCCCTGAACTGTTCTTGACTCCTGTGCCGACAGTGTGTGAATGTGAGTGTGAACGGGTGAATGTACTCTGAGTGGTTGATAAAACTGGGAAATCGCTTTATTACCACAGTCCATTTATCATAGATGAATACTCTTCTTTTCAAAATAAAAGATACTGGGAAAAAAGTTTAAAGTCATGACCTTTCCGAAGAGAATCGTGACTCAGTCCTCATATTGACAAGCACAGCTGCTGATGTGCCCTTGAGCCCCTCTGCTCTCTTTTCTCTCCATATTAAATGTTCTGCCATTGAAAAGCCTGAATGAACATTTGCAGCCTCATGATTCACACAATTTTAGGCTCACAAAATAAACACACAGTAAACACAACCTTCAGGTTTATCACGGTAGAGTTTTCTAATCCTGCTCATTGAGAAAGTCCTTGGTGATTTGTTGATGTGTGCCATCGGCTGTGTTAGGATTTCAATATTTTAGCTATAGTCTGTGCCTAACTCAACTCTAAATGAATAAAGATAGAAGTAGTTTGAGCCAGGTAAGGCCTTCACGCAAATGATTAATAATAACCCTTTCCTTCCAAGTGTTTAATCTTGAAAATTAGAATGTGTCTGGGTCACAATGCTGTTTCGTTGTTTTGGTTAAGTTGTTTTGAATGTCTGTACAAACAGAACATTGTTTTGATATAGCAAGAACACAATAATCTTCTCTCCAATTGTCAACACCGTTGGCCCACATGCCATCAGCTGTGTCAAGGCTGGTCAAGAGATGAACATTTTGAGACTTGTCACTTCCTTATTCCAAAGCCAAGAAGGAGGGGCTACGCCTGAGGAGGAAGAACCAAGATCTACTGTTATAAAACAGACAGGCGCCGGCTGTTTGATGAGTTCTGATGGGTCTCGTGTTCTGATGCGACTTGCTGGATGCCCATTGCTTTGCTGATTGTTACCTTTCATTGCTTTCTAAATAAATACTTGATTGAACAAACCGAGTTTGGCTCATCTTCTCATATTTAGGATAAACGAACACGCCTGACAATTGCTGTTTGAACCCGATTCCAGTGTTTCTGCGGCAGGGCCACATCTCTCTGTGCGGGTTTGAGAACTAGGTCACAGAAGCTTGTCAGGGTGACACGCTGAAAACTGCATGAATGCCTCCCAAACGTGTCCTGTGTGAATTCATGGGCCTCAGACAAGATTCCAGTCTGTGATTTCTGGCCCTGGCGCTGTGATTTCTACTCGCTATCGCTGAATGCTGAGCTTTTTTTTCAGCGACTGGGGGAAGAGTTTAAAGAGCAGCCTCACAATGGTGGCTTTGTGCTGCAGCTCGGCTACTGAGGGGTCGGCGGAGAGGCTCTCGGAGACTGCTAACAACTCCAGGACAACATGACTCTGTCTTCACGTCGGGACATTTCTGGGGATTTACAAATTGTAAATCCAAAGTCAAGTTGGACTGGGAACTCTTAAACCTGTTCATTTCCAGCTCAAGTAAATATAAATAAATAAATAAGTTGTTATATTTGCTCAATAAACTGACAAAAGATTGAATATATAATTAGCACGGAGCTGCAAATGGCTTCAGGTTGCAATGCAAAATGCAACAAAATGTAAATAAGTACATTTGAGAAGGCAGTGTTTATTTCTGCTCATGCTATCACTGCCATCTACAGATCGGCAATGAAAGTTCAGATGAGGCTGTCCTTGGTCAGCCTTCACTAAAATATCACTACATTTTCTTTTCATTAGACACATGAGGACAGGAGCGTGACTCTGAGCCTCGTGCAGCTGTAAGCAGGAGACATGTCCTCAATAAAACCACAACATCTCTCAAATGTTTCTAAAAAACATTGCTCGGGCAACAAATGAGTAATTAAAAAGCCATCCCATTAACAGAAAAATGTGTTGTGCAATATTTAGCTTGGTTTCTTAGGGAAACATGTAATTAATTTGATTACATCACCATAAAATATGTAGCCGGATATAATTATTCCGGGGTAATCCTGGCAACAAGCAGCCAAACATGTCATTAAGTAAAAACCAAGGTCAGAATGCATTGCATGCAGATGTGGGAGGGGTAGAGCGGCTGAGAGCAGGTAGATAAAACATTTGCCCGTAATGATTCACCTTGAGCAGAGCCGAGCGGCAGCACCATGGACATCGGCTCTGCAATTTTGATAATTGGCTTCGCTGCTCTGTTCGCAGCCTTCCTCCTTCTGGTAATTGGACTTGTGTTCTCGGAGCTGACGAATTCAGACATTCCTCGCGGGGTTGCAAATAGGTGGAAGCTGCACGCAGTTCATGGCTTGTTTGTTGGCACAGCAATTGTGGTGAGTAACTACAGCATCTGCGGAATCATTAGTGCTTATTATTTTATGTTTTCTGCAAGTTTCGGGATCTGTAACAAGCACGGTTTTTTCTTTAACTTCCTCCTGAGTGTAATAGAAAAGAAATATTTTTAAAAACTCAAGTGGAATGTGTTAGGCTCTTGTCAGCCGTCCTTTCTTTGTCCTTCAGCATCTGATAAAGCTCAGATCAGAGAATTCTTAGATAAGAAATCAAGCCGAAACAAAGGTTTGAGAAAAGCAAGGTCGTGTGTTCTCCGTCTTTGATGTTGTCATGGTAAATATAGTTTCTCAGAGAGAATAACTTTTGCTTTGACTTTAAGAACAGACTTTTCTTTTTTCTTTCTTGACTCGTCTGCACCTCGTGGTAATTCTGGTGATTCCTCTCAGGGCCGGATCCTGCATCGTCTGGGTGTTTGCAATCAGGTCGGCTACATCCGATGGTTCACGGCCTGGTTTCTGACCCGCTTGAAACCGGTTCCTGCGGGTCTGCGAGTGAAGGACCTGAAGTTTTCCGAGGTGCCGGTGCGAGTCTACGAACCCACCACTGTTCACGATGGCTTGAAAAGAGGCCTCGTGTATTTCCATGGAGGAGGATGGGTCCTGGGCAGTATAGGTAAACAACGTACACTTCACTTCAAGGAAAATCTAGTAAATACTCACAGTGGGAAGTTATATGACCATATTATAGTCTTGTACTTCCATTAAATACAAATTCAAATCCATTTGGATTCTATATTAGTTTGAAAAATGGAAATGAGTTGTGTATGTTTTCCATAATTTGTATATTATATAAACGCTGCGTCAGTGAGATGAGAACATCCTCTTGTCCGATGGTTTAACTAACATGCTCTTTGACTTTTTAATCTGGTCCACATCCCATCCACTAACATGGAGGAGTCAGGTTTGATTTTCCTATACTGCAGACGGCCACCAGGGGGCGATTTAGAAGATGGGCTTCACTTTTGGGGAACTCTCTTGTCGTCCATCTTTAAATAAAGTCTCAACCTATAATGTTTGTTAGTTTTTTCCAATTAATAAACTTTATTTTACTGTATTGTGTCCAGTTGCTGATCAAGTTTTACTACTTTGTATTAAATTTCTTTGGGTAATTTCATCTTTAACAGCTCGTCACATTCTTTCCAATATATTTGAATGTTAAGTGGTCACCTGACCAGAACTATAGCATTTTCTTTTGAAAATGATTAAAAGAAATCTTTCAATAAATGCTTAAATAAACTACAGGATTTATTTAAAGTACGTTCCTTCCAATCCCTGAATATAAGTTAAAATTATCAAATCATACAAAATTCTTCAATATGCTGCCTGAATAGAGAAAAGAGGATTAGCGTCAGCAGAGAGAAGAATAGAAAATGTTCAGTCTGAGGTATTTCTGCTACAATAAGACGATCCAGCCCAGCTCAGTATTAACTGTGATGTGCTTCTGCTGCTGAACAGATTCTGTTGATGAAGTCTGTCGGCACATCGCCATGAAGTCCAACACCACAGTCGTCTCTGTTGGGTACGTGAACATTTCCACAGTGCACAGAATCACTGTAATTTCTTTACCACATGGCCAGAAATCAACAAATCTTCCCCCCCCCCTGTCGTTGCTCTCACCCCCTTCAGGTTCCGATTAGCCCCTGAGCACAGGTACCCTGCCCAGCTGGACGACTGCGAGGCGGCAACGTGTCACTTCCTGTCTGTTTCCGAGGCCGAGTTCGGCGTGGACTCTCGCAGAGTGGCAGTCGGGGGGGACAGCACTGGGGCTAACCTGGCAGCAGCCCTGTGCCAAAGGCTGGCGAGGAGAGAGGACGGACATCTGCCGTCCCCCTGCGCCCAGGTCCTCATATACCCGGCCCTGCAGATGGCAGATTTCAACCTGCCCTCGTACCAGCAAAATCACGCCGTGCCCATATTGTTTCGTGCCCGGATGGCTTTCTACTTCCTGCAGTACCTCAGTGGAGACATGTCCGTGTGCCAAGATGTGCTGGAGGGCATCCACGTCCCCACTGAGGTGAGGCCGCGCTACAAGGAGTGGCTCTCCCCGTCCAACCTGCCCCCGGGGTGCCTCGCCCGGGGCTTCAGTGAGAAGCCGACCCCGGACTACGATGGGCAGGTGTATCACGCCATCAAAGCCGGTCTGGAGCCCGAGGTCTCACCTCTACTGGCAGACGACGCCGACATTGAGAAATCCCCGCCCACCTTCATCCTCACCTGTGAGTTTGACGTCCTGAGGGACGATGGGATTCTTTACAGGAAGCGGCTGCTGGACCTGAAAAGAGACGTGACCTGGCAGCACCTGACCGATGCCTCCCACGGCGTCATTAACTCTTTCAACCAGGGCTGGCTCGGCTTCCCCCCCGCTCTGCTGGCTGTGGACGGCGTCGTCAGCTTCGTGAAAACACTGTGAAGTTCATAATAAGGATCGTGATTGTACTTTATCTACTTTCTCTTTTGTTTTACACTTTAATAAACAAAACTTGCCTCCAGTGGCAGACTGTTCTTCGTTATTAAAACTACACTGCTCACAGAAGACAACCCCCCCCCCCCCCCCCCCCCCCCCCCACCATCCCCTTTCCACAAAAACCAATAAACAAAACCCTTTTTTATTCCAACAGTGAAAAGTTGCCCGAGGACACAAAGTCTGGAGACGATTCCTGGCTCCGTTTTAACAATATACAGAGAATTCTGCTAAAAGCTAAATGTCATGCCCCGGCCTTAAGGAGTGTATTTTTCTTTTGAACACAGATGTGAGCCGTCTCCTATTTGCTTTCAGGATCCTCCTCTCGCCTGCAGTGTTTGCTGTGTCCAAGGCAACAGAGCTCCTCTAGTTCTCCTCGGCTGCCTCCTCCATTAAGGCAGACAGGTGAATGTACCTACATGTTTTCTGTTTGACCAGCTAACCGTGTTCTAGCCGGGCTGCAGATTTAACCTGGTTTTGGACCGTGTTTGACATCAGGTAAAGTATGAAGCAGAGAGAGAGGCTGGGGGAGAAATGGGCCCAGACTGGATGGAGAATAGAGCAGAAGTATGGAAACAAGGTGCTGGTAGGAAACTGGGCTGAAGAGAGACTCCAGGTAGGACATTTGTACTTTAGTTTGTAGTTTATTCTCAGGCTGTGGCTATATGTATGAACAGCAGCTTGTTTGAGTTGACCCAAGTGTTGTACAATATAAAGAGACACGCTGCGAAACACAAAGAAAAGAATAAAATAACATAAAAAATGCAATGATGTGGATAAAAACATCTTCAGGACGAGTCTTTAGTTTATATTTTATAATCCAAGCCGTGGGGCGGCTACAACCTTGACCAACGAAAACCAGCAGCAACATGATCAGAGAGATCAGTTAGTGGAGAGGGGGCAGAGAGGCTCAGCTATGTTTTCAGGGTGAGAGTGATGATAATGATAGATACTCTACACACACACATCTACTGTACATCTAACACAAAAGACGTACGTGTTGATTTGCCTGTAGAGTGTGAGTGGGATTGGATCACACAAGGTCACAGGAGACGCGTTCAGGACGTATTGTTAATGGCCACTTGTAAATGGGATCTCTCAGGATGGATGTTAGCACCTGGTTGTGTACGGGGGCCCGTCGGCTGGCAAATGTTTTGTAGCACCTCAGTATACAGTCAGATCTATAGCAAGGTGATTAGGAAGCCTCGGTTCAGCCACATCAGCACAGCCTCTTAGTGGCAGCGGGGCTGAGCTGGAGACTAATTGCACAAGAGGCCGGTTTCGGCCATGGGCTGCTGGTTCAGGATCAGGCGGGAGAAATGACCTGAGAAATACTGTACAACAGCGCGGATCGATAGTGAAGTGTGAGCTTTGCTGATCCCGGCGCCGAGCTCATTGCTCAAGTCCCTGCCCCCCCCCCCCCCCCCCCGCCACTCCTCCTCCTCATCCCCTCTTTGCGATGTCTGTTTATTCTGTTCGACACAGTTCACTCGGGAGCCAGAGACGGCCAAGAGCACCAATCGCGCGGACTACCGGCCCCACTGGGACTTCAGGCCAGACGTGTCCCAGAGAGGATGTGCCCTGCTGAGAGCTGAGGTCAGCTCTTTAACTGCTCATTCATGGCATTAACACCAATTGAATGCCTGTCACAAGCCTGCAAGTCAGGGCTTTCTCCGGCAGATTGTGGCCACTTCTGCATAATATCGAGCGCCGAGATAAAGGCCTGTGATAAAACGGCATGAAAGCGAGATTCTGCTCGGACTCAGCGGTCGTGAAAAATGTGTGAAATCATCAGTCCTGGTGGGCACTTGAATTAGAGCAATTTGCCGCTGTCACATGGCGAGGGCCTTGAAGATTATTGGAAAAGAATAGGCCGTGTCCTCTCTATCTTAATCCAGCAAAGGCCAATGCACATTGTCTTCCAGGGGCTTCCGTACAAGCAGCTGTTTGGCCATCGCCGTCCTGCCTCCTCTCATTACTTGGTCACACAGTATGAAGACAGCTACGGCAGAGAGCACACCCCCACTCTGCCCTCGCTGCAACCCCGGAGTCCGGGAGGCTCGACGAGGCAGCCCGAGAGGTCAGATCAGCCGATTCCTGGTAAGACGACAGGTTAAAGGGCCATAAGCGCCCAAAGGTTTCAAATTATACACTGGGTGGAAGCATCTAGTCACTATTCAGCAAGTTTAATTATGTTTGGATAAGCAGTTGGGCTCATGAACAATTAAATGTGTGTGGCCCCGGATGCCTCTTATTGTCGAAAATCACTCACCAGTGTAATTAATGGCCGCACTAACCTGCCTGTTTCCCTTTCTCCCTGTTCCCTTCCAGACCTCCCCACCGACTCTGGCTTGCCGTGGTCCGCGAGGCGTCGTGTGGAAAAGCAGCCGTCGCCCCCCCCCGTCGATGACTGTGTACAGGTCAGCATACCAGAGTCACCCACTTAGAGCCTTCTGCCAGAGCCGCTTCGCCAGGGCCTCCTGTGCGCTCTCCAGCCACCTCCACCCGGCCAATCACGACAACAAGGACCTGGATCTGAGGCGTCGCTCGCTGCTGCAGGTCCCTGATCCTGGTTTGAGTCGACCTCAGCCGTGACAACAGACACAGAGATGGATGTTTGAACTACCTCACATGGCTGCTGGTTCATTTAGAAGCCCTGCTCAAAGTGGAGCTGCTTTGTGGTTCCTCTGTTTTATTCGTCAGCTCCGTAAAAACTTTTAATAATAAAGTGGACCATTTGGGAAATTAAGGTATTAAAAAAATTTAACACAATTCTCGTTGCTACTGTAGATTCACTGTGTTTTGTGTGGCGAGTACTTTTACTGTTTGCACACATGAGTGTGTGTCTGTGTGTAGAAGACTGAGCAGAAGGGAGCGGGCAGTGAATTAGTATGTTCACCCTTCCAGAGGATAATTACATGCAAATTCTTTCTCTCGCCGCACACTTAATATCTGAAACCCAGGAAGGCCTGTCGAGCATTTCCCTGGACGCTCGGTGGAGAAAACAGAAAAGAACAGAAAGGCGGATTAAAAAAAGGGATAAAACAAGTGTTGATGCCGGAGCTGACCCGAGCATCGAGGCGCAGCAGAAGCCCTGAAGCTTCCAAGGCAGCGTCTGAGGGGACGTGTCTAACTCCCGTTCCATTAGGTGTTTAATTACAGGGAATCAAAGTGTTTAATTAGGAAGAATCAAAGACGCTTATGTTTGATGGTCAACCATCTGCGTCTGCCTCCCTGTGTTCCCACCCGCCTGCTGCCTTCCAGTGCAGCTGAAGCCCCTCCACCTCACCCACTGTCAGAGTCACTCCACTGTGCTGCTGAGGCCTGCACCGTCACATGACACCGCTGTGGTCGACAAGGCACCGGTGTGGTTCCAACCCGGGCCACATGATGGCGCTACAGCAGCACGTCACTCTCTCAAACCTGTCAGTGTGTCTCGAGGTTGCAAGTGTAACACAAACGACGAAGGAGTCAGTATTTTTTCATTGTTAATGTAATTTCTCAACACTTCAAGAATACAAAATATACATTTGGCTTTAATATTCTTTATATTAATATGCAGTGAACAGCAAATTTAATATATTTCCCCAAAACAAAGGCATTTAGTTTCATACAGTGAACAAAGAATAGACCCAGTCAAGATGAAAACAAATACACTTCAAGGACAGTGATGAAAAGTCTTTTAAAACTCTTGTAGAAAACCACGTATTTATATTGTGTGGCAAACCATTTACATCCTGTCATGTTTAAAGAGCAACTGTAGATAATTGCATTGGATCCAGGCCACTGTGTAAGTTATATTTGTGCCCTACATGCTGCACAGTGATAGATTAGGACTACAATGCCCAATCTCTGTAATGTGTTAGAGTTGAATGAACTCATTTACTGTGAGACGCACTTGTGAATTATCACTGCAGAGGAGAGAGAGGGAGAGAGGGAGAGAGAGAGGGAGAGAGAGAGAGAGAGAGAGAGAGAGAGAGAGAGAGGGGGAGAGGTTAAGCATCTGGACTGATATAAAACTAACTTAATGGAAGGAAAGAGTGGCAAATCAAAGAAGCAAACAATTGACATGGCAGCACATCCTGCGTAAATTTAAACAAATAGCATTTTGACTCCCGTAATGTGTGTAATACTTTACACGTACTGTCAAGAGGCCAACGCATAAGAAACACACCCATTCATTTGTTCAATGCCCCATTCAAATAGACGACAATCTGAGAAGCAAAATAACCTTTGTAAACACCTGAAGGAAATGAAAACTGTGGTCACGATAATATTTGAAGTCAACAACCCCCCCCCCACCCCCCCCCGCCCCCCCTCAGTCAACAAGAAAGTTGATGTAAAGCCTCTGCAGGGATACTCCATCACCACCTAATCTTATCATCAACGGAAAACTGAATTCTTGCTACACACTGGTCTGCCGAGGCTTCTTATCTGGGAGCGAGAGGACAAAGGGGAACAGTATGCCCTTGGCTGCAGAGAGGACACTCAAATCCTCATCTGTGAAACCAGGAGAGATCTCATCAGCCTCGAACTTCATGGTGAACTGGCGGCTGACACAATAAATCAAGTCATCCATCGTGACGCACTGAAAGACGGGGCAGTGCAGGAGCCGTCTCGAGCAGCACTCGTACCACAGTCGAGCCACTGTGTGGTAGCGGTACACACTGAGGCCCAGCATGGGGTTAACATCAAACCGATACAGAAATCTGCCCACGGCCACCATATCTGCAGTTCTGTCTCTGCTGCCAACAGACACACTCGGCCTCCAGGTGTTTGTTTTAGGGCTGTAGCGCAGCAGCATATATCTCAGAGTCCCCCCAGAAACAAAAAGCTCTCCGCCGCTCACGGTGACGTGATGTGCCACAGCAAATGTTTCATTAGGCAGTGGAGCCACGAACGTCCATCTGTCCGATCGCGGGTCATAGCGCTCCACTGAGGACAGGCACTCCCCTCCTATGGCGTAGATGTAGCCCTCCAGAGCTGCCAGTTTGCAACGGGGTCTGGCCTCATTCATGGGACTGATCTCCTTCCAAATGGATGTCAGAGGATTGTAGCAAAACACTCGCTTTGAGGGCGTCATTTCTCTGTCTGCGCCTTGGCAGCCCACCGCCACAAATAAGTAGTTATCCATCGTGCACATGGCGCAGGCATTAGAGACGACCTCCTGTGGGATCAGGCCGAGGGTTTGCCAGGAGTCTTTGTTGTCATCGTAATAGTAGAGTGCACTGGACGTCTTCCTCTGCTCTGTCTCCGCTCTCTGCTCCCCTGTGTCCCTCGTCCAGTCTTGAGGGTCCATGTCTGCCACCATAATGAATCTTCTCCCACTTTTTCTCTGCTTCTGGATTTGTTCCCGCTCACCAGCCATTAGTCGCCCGTAAATGTTGGGGTCTCTGAGCACCTGGAGGTAGTTGTCTGACATGACCCCCAGGGCTGCTTGCTGCAAAGACGTCTGGCCATGATGTTTGGCCAGGTACAGCGTCTCCAAACTGTTACCCAGATCAAGTTTGGTCATCAGGCTTTCCAAATATGTGCCCCCGAGGGTTTTTGCTGGAAGGTGTACAAGTGGAGCCCCTGCTACAGTCTCCAGATCAGCCTCCTTACTCACACAAGGGCCTCTGCTGTCTGTAGAGGAACTGATCATAGCGGGAACAGAGATGGGCTCCTTGCTCGTTGAGGCCAGAGAGTGACTCAGTGGAGTTGAAGCAGTTGAAGTTACAAAGGGGACGGAGAGCTCACTCTGCTCTGCTGCAGACAGATAGCTCTCGTTGCGTGGGAGTGGAGGCCTTGCGGGGTGCCGTAGCTGACGGCCTCCTGGTGAGGAGAGATCCTCAGCAGGGCTTTGTGGGAAAACTAGATCACGCATAACGATGGGGCTCAGAGAGGAAGGAGACTCTGTCGGACTGCTCCCACGGCTTCTAAACTCCACTGGCTGCGGCTCAGAGCTCCTCTCATACTGACCCGGCACAGAGTTTGAGTCAGTAACCGAGTGAGAGGAAGACTCCACGTAGTAATCATATATCTTTCCGCGCACAACCTGCTTTCCTTTTCCTTCCAGCATCACGTTAGCATCCTCCACTTTGATCTCGGCCTTGGAGAGGAAGCTGGAATAGGCCCCCGTGCGCCCCAAGTCCTGCCTCAACTCCCTGCCCACACCCACACCGCCCTGCAGCTTCTGCAGAAAGCACGGGGAACGGCGCCCCGTTGCACTGGCCATCCCACTCTCTGTCAGATCAGGAATGTTCAAAGCAGATCCAAATGAAATATTACTGGTGGCAACCGTTGTTGGCTTTTGATTAGCGATAGTCTCGTGGTCATTATACCACGTACGAGATGCATCTCCCGTTGTTTCCTGGTGTGTACAGCTCTCTGCTGCCGTTTCCTCTGGGCTGTGAGATGTCAGGTGATCAGTGGCCGAGTCTGAGGGCGAGGGCCGGGGCCGCTCGTCCCCGTCCTCGGTGTCATGTCGTGGCGAGCCTCGACATCGCAGCGTTGTCTTGCAGTTTTGGCAGGTTTCTTTTTTGGCCCCCTTTCTGTCTTTGGAGTAGAGCTGAATCTTCTGAACATCCCTGGAGCTGTAGAACCTGAAGGCCCAAGAAACAAGCAGCACCGCAGCCATGGAGAAACCCAGCTTCAACAGCAGCTGCATGTCGATCTGGACCCCAAGAAGATCTGCGATGGGCATGGCTGTAGCAGGGAGGATGGCAACACTTGGTTGACTGATCCTTTTCAAAGCTGTTACCGATGCATCTCATCCGAGCGGAGCACGCTGTGTGGTTCTCATTGTAAGAGCTGCTGTGATCTGATGACTCCTCCTGTGTAAGGTGATACCTGCAGGGCTACTATTTGCATCCTTTGCTCTGAAGGGGCGGGGCGCTTGTCACGCACCGCCTGCTCAAAAACACTACCCTGACACAGAATATGGAAATACCCCAAAGATCAATATTTGGTTATGAAAATTTGCTGACTCATGCAAGCTTTTCCCACAACCATCCGACAACACCTTCTTAGAACTCTGCGATTATAGGACCTCTCTTTTGCTCGGTTGTAAACAAGACGGGTCCGTAAAATTGTTGTGGCAGATCCTGCTCCCTAAACTTGCCAAAACACACGGCCAGAGGTGCAGGAGGAAAAACATTGGTTTGAACAAGGGGGTGGAGCCGGATGATAGGCGACATTTATCAAATACTTAATAAACAGGATACATCTGTTTGCACAACCGTGGCTCGGATCAAAGGTCCTTCTCTGTGCCAGTGAATCGCTCTCATTTAAAAGGAGCTGAGGATGGCTCCCGGACAACTAAATGGCCCTTGGTATTATAAACACACACACACACACACACACACACACAGCACTGTAAATAATACAGAACAGTCTGAAGGATGCCAGATGGAAAGAGCATCTACAGGAGAAACACTGTTGACACTGTTATTCATTTCCAGTGCGCTTCGCCGAGATGCAGACACACATCTCTGACACATGGGAGCCGTGTCATCTCAGTCACCGCTGTCAGGCTGTCATTTGTGGCGCTGATAACACACCCCGGGCGAATCCCGTGGTCAACAGCAGAGCGGTGTTGGTTTTAACAACACTCTACGGGGGCGATCTTTTGAGTTGCATCACGAGGAGAAGGCTCACAGAGGGTGTGTCAGGTGTCCTCGCTGACACAGGCGCTGTGTAGTCATCTGGTAACCGAGCCCGCGGACGACATAAAGGAAACCGGATTCTGCAAGCGCGGTTGACTCGTGAATAATTCACAGATGGGCCACAGAGGCAGCTTCTTCTTATCCTTGCTACTGCGCCCCGGCTCATGTGATTCAGAAATGCACAGGGAAAGGAAATCATGATTTTTAACCGTGTGCTTTATTGTGTAGAGGCCCTTTAACTTTCTCGTATTTATGCTCATGCCATCCGTGATGTTTGCAGCGTGAAGCTGAACAAGAGAAAAAAGCACAAGCGACACTTTTCTTTGGACAGATTTCCGTCTTTCAGTAACAACCGTGGAGATGGCTGAGGAAACAGGAAGTCAGTTAAACAGAATAAACACAATTTTATAGTTTGAGGCCGTCATCTGTCTTGTGTCATTCATTTTGTTACCAATTATAATTAAACAAATATATATAAATGTGCACATACACAAACAAAAACCTATGATGTTCTTCTTCCAGTGTTATTTTGACTAAGCATTCTCTGTTGCATTCAGAAACAGACGTGTTTTTCCTCTCTTGAATGCAAAGTGAGTGATAAAAGCAAAAAGCAAAAAGCACAGAAGAGCCTCTTGAATCAGAATTAAAATGCGAGCTGAGTTGTTTTACAGTAGCTGGACAAGAATCCGTGCCCTTTGCTTCCCTGACTGGAAAAAAATAAAATAACAAATACAGTTCAGTGCGTGTGACTGTTAATGTTTGTGCTGTGCAGCTCTCATCTCTGGAATACAGGAATATGGATTGTACTTTGGCAAGGTGAGCCGATATCCCAAACGAATAGGTCTGTCCTTTCTATTCGCTTAAGCTTTGAAAATCTCTGCTCTTACCTCCCACCTGGTTTAAACCTTAATCCCTTAATACATGTTGTGTCCTCAGAATAGCTCCAATTGAAATTCTTGCAAAGTCCCAAAAAATGCAGGATTACTTTGCATCAAGCTCCTTTTCACTGTGTGTGTGAGTGGGTCTGAGCTGCAGAGGGTACAAATAATGAATCTCCTTCAACAGCCTCGTCAGGGTCACAGCAATCAGAAATATATGAATCCAAATCATTTGGGGATTTTGCTTTGTTTAGCAAAGTTTACGGACTGATTGTCTTTCAAATTCCAGGTGTGAACAATTTCAGAGCCTATATTATGAGAGTATTTGGACTATATTGAATAAAGCATTTTGAAGTTTGGAGGATAATGTAATATGAGAATAAAGAAAGTCACAATATTACGAAAATAAAAGTGTAATTCGATAAGAATACAGTAATAATATTAGGACAGTAAAGTAATAATCAAACGAGAAAGAAGTCCTGACATTATGAGAATGAAGTTGTAAATAAAGAAGAAAAAAGTCATAATATTGATAAGAAAGAAGGTAAACTAGAAAAAAGTTAAATAACGATTTGCAATTTAATGAGATAAACTTTATAATATTAAAGAAATAAAGAAAAATACAGTGTCTTAGGGGACAAGCAGCAAGGAGAACCGGTTTTTCGAAGATACTCTTCCTGGAACCAAAACATGTTACAGTTTCCTACTTTACTCTTGTTTTACCACAACTTTATTCTCTTTGTCTGTCCCCCCCCCCCCCCCCCTTCAAGTGTACCTAACACGTTCTAGTACATTCCCTGTACCCAACATTAATCTGCAGGAAGATGCAGATCTCTACGACTGAGCATGTCAAACACAGCGTTTGAAGTAAAGTCAAGGCGTGTGAGTTTCGTCATCTCTCCATTTTAATACAGGTGAAATGAAACAAATGCAACAACCCTGTTTACACACGCTGCCTCGGGGGGGGGGGGGGGGGGGGGGGGGGGGAGCTCGTCTCTGGGATGGCGGCTAAAAAATGATCCGACTACTGTAAATGTGTGGGTAAGAGTTACGTACTGTACACAATGCAGGTCACTCAAGATAGTATGTCACAAGTAAATAACTGGATTACAGGCCAGTGACAATGAGTTGCAGTGCTGTCGATTGCAACACACCAAAAGGAGAAAGAATCCTCAAACATCACATGCACCACAACCCCAAAACAGCAGACATATGTTGGACCTTTTTTTTTTTTTATTATTATTTCTTTTCTTTTTTTAACTCAGGCCCTCGGGGACCTGCCGTAGAGATATAAAAAAAAAAGCCCAAATGAGAAACAGAAAGTCTGTGAATGTTTCTGTCCAGTGTTGAATGACGCAACAAACAAAGGTGGAGGAGTGAGGTGGAGAACTCCCAACTATATCTCAGCAACCATTCCTCACCGTGACCCATATAACCTCTGTAATTATTTTCAATATTTACACGGATGTACACAAAATACACTCAAAAAAGGAGAATTTCTTCACTAGTTTTCTCGACGCAGATAAATCCTCTTGTACATTCCGAGCCATCAGGGGACAAAAAGGAGAAATACCTGTATATTCATTAAAAAAACAACGTTCTCTGGGAGCATCTGTGTTTGTTCCCCTGTGGTTTAGTCAGCGTGTCGCTAATCAGGTTCATCCCAGGACATGTAACAGACAGGTGGCTGGAGGAGATGGTGGCGCAGCCGGAGCCAGTTTTCCACTTTTTCCAGTCAAACACAAATAATGACATTTGGACCCAATCGAAAAAATAAAATCCAAAGTCCTTTTTTCTTTGTCGGTTTCAAACCAAACGGATTTTATTGATCAACAGGCAGACGTGGGACAAGAAACAAAAAGAAGGTGTAACTGGGGCAGGGCTATATAGGAGGTGGCTATTGTAATGTTCATCACGATTTTTGTTCTTTTGATATCATTTATCTTGGTTACATTTTTCTTACAAAAACAGTGGAGCGCCCTCCTGTGGCGGCGCTGTTTCCTGATCGACTGACGCATGGAGGGTCTGTAGATGACTGGAGAAGGCTTGCAGGATTGTGGGAAGTGTTTGTGTGTGTGTTTGTGTGTGTGCATGTGTGGATATATGAGTATGTTGTGTAAGAAGGGGGGCAAATGTGTGTGTGTGTGTGTGTGTGTGCGAGTGTCTTGCATGAGCGCTTTCACGTCAGTTCCACTGTCACTGTGAGGACCAGAGCCATCCACGTTAGTCCGAGCACGTCCTGTCGGCCGGCTCCATCTGCAAACACCAAAGAAGCAGTCGATCAAACGGACACATTCCCACTCGGCCTCCTATTCATCACACGAGCAACAACCCATTTACAAACAAACAAACAACCTTGTGTTACATTATTCCCATTTTTCATGCTTTACAACCCTGTTCAAATTGAGTGTGAAGTCACCTTGTATGTTTTTAATGGTTGTAAATGTGTGTTTACTCCATTCACTGCATCTTTAGTATTGTCTCCGGGGCCAAACGTGTTTTATAATAAAATATGACAATATTGTGTTACGTATAAATTCACTTGAAAGGTATTGTTAAGTAAGTGCTTTAACGTTTTTTTGCACAAATCAGACACGAGCGGACGGAAAATGTCTCGACCCAGTTTTCTGGACATTTTACGGTGTCTTCTACCTTTATGACTCCTCTTTCATTTGTTTTTCTTCCGGTTTCATGTGTTTAGAAAAGTCTGTCACATTTTCCCGCTGCTGTGTCTCACCCTTAAAAACTTTCTGGATATTTTTTACCCCCGGAGAGAAGTTCAGGAACATGTCCGCAGCAACTGACTCGGACATTCGCCTCTCTGGAAAATTCCATGACAGTGTCAGAAGGCAGCTCATGTGACAGATGTTAACTGTGTGTGTTTGAATGTGTGTATTGGCTCTGTGTCATTATTTGTATTGCAACCTGTAACTTGAAGTCACTGTTCAACAAATTGCTTCTCAGGGTCAATAAATATTTCTTCACTCGACAGCTGCTTCCTGGATCAGACGTCAGGTGACTTGTTGGAAGCCGTGCATTGAGAGGATAATTGAACGGTTCTGATGTGTATGATATATTAATACTTTAATGTAACGTCTGCTCCGTGGGGGTTCTTTGAAGTGCACCATAATGATATACAGTACAGAGCCTGCCACTGCACCAGCAACCCCCAAAAAAGTCCCCACATAGCCTTTGGTGCAGTTTAGTCAAACACAAAGAAATTCACTCTTTCCCAATATTTGAAGACTCTCCAGATAAAAAAAAGAGGAGAGGAGTGAAGCTTCTTTTTTTTTTTATATCTATCTTATTTTCTGTTTTGAACGTGTTGTTGTGAGGCCCACAGCAGGGACCCTGGATCACAGAGGAGACATCAGCAGGGACCCCCGCTTTACGCTGCCTCTGTTTTCGGTTGCTCCCTTATGGACACGTCGGAGGAGAGAGAGAGAGGACTGTGGGAGTGGAGCTGCCGCTGCTGGGAGCGATGGGATCGACTGGGGCGGGGCTGTGCTGACATAACCTACTGTTTGTCTGGTTGGCGGCTCCGGCGGCAATCACAAGACGAGCCCCGGCACATGTTTGGCGTGGCCGGAGTCATTGGAGTCAATATTTGATCGGAGCGAGGTTAGAGACACGAGGACGAGAGAAATGGGTTGTGTTGGATCACATGGGAAAAATAATCACACGTTTTTTTGAAGGATTGTTTGAGCGATCAAGGTTTCTTGCGCTGTAAATCTCTCCGGTACAAAATGATCTGATATTAGATTTTTTTTTTTTTTTTTAACGCCTCCAAGGAGCTAATGTTTTTGTTTGTGTGTTTTGTTTGTTTAGGAGGATGATGCAAAAAACACAATTCAATCTATTTCCATGAATGTTTGTCAAGGGGGGGAGGGGGGGGGGGCATGACCCAGATAAGAGGATCATTTGTTTCTTCAAGGCGTCTGTGGCTCAGGACGTGAACCAGGTCTTTCAAGGAGCATGTGTCGTGTCAGTAGAAGTTTCCTCATGATGTGTACACAGAGGTTTATTACAGATTAAAGGTTTTTATACCCTTTGATAAGCAATATCCTTGCCAGTGCTGACGTGGACGTGTGCATGTTTACTTTCCTTGAAGGCTTTACTTGAATTGTATGAGGAGTGCTCTTATTGTGTGTGTTTATGTGTGTGTGTGTGTTTGTGCGTGTGGTTCAATTCCTATCTCCCCCCATTTCACGTGCTGTAGTGTCCTTGTGAAAAATACTTAACCCCAAATTGCCTCTTAATGGCTGTTCCGGCAAAAAGATCTATATTAGAACATTTCACTTCCTTTAACATTATGAGTTATGGCTTCTTGCATCAATTTCCCTGATTTTGCAGCAAATATTAAATGGATCTTAATGTCGAGGGGACAGATATTCACAGAGTGTTCGCAGATCCTCATAAAAACCCTGGATCTAATGAATTTAAATGTGGTTTCATAAGAAAACCATTCGGGCCTTTCTAGTTTTTATTTATTTAGTTTATAATCAGTTTTACAACATGAGATAACGAGTGGTTCTTTCTCAATAAGTACTTCATTTCATTCTGTAATGGGCTCATCCGACCATAAGATCATCATCTGAGGTCCACGATCAGAGATGCAAGTCGCCCGGCCATCTGTTTGCCTGTTTTTGGCTCAGACCTCAATGCATTTCTGCCAACTTGATCTTTTTTTAGACGACTGGGACGGATTTCTGTGGTAACGTGCTTTTTTTTCCTTTTTTTTTTAATAAAGGCCGACTCTACCTCAGGTGTGCTGGACCTAAAACACACAACACTTTTTTTTCATCGTGCTTGGACACGTCTGGCTGATCTGACCTCAGTTCTAGACGAGGATTTCAATTAGAGTTTTCCATGGCGCTGAGGAAAAAAAAAAATGACAGATGCAGCATGTCTGCCCAAAAGAATCAAAAATGCAGATTGCTTCATTTCTGGCTCTTATGTTATTTTTGTTTATAGCTTAACGAACACAGTCCATCCGTTGAGACTTTGTTAGATGTAATGAATTTTGCCTTGTGATTGTATTTTCCCACATTCAAACAACAACCCTAAAACTTTTGACGCTTCCACCCTCCTAGGCCGACAGCTGCGATATCATGAGGTTAAACAAAAACACACGAAGCATTCTTCTCCTCAGTTTCACTCATCTCTCAAATTCACCTCATTGCCGAACAGTGCACCTTGACCATTTGTCTGCGAGATTGAAATCTGACAGAGATTGATGGATGTGACTCCTCACAGGAAACGTGGCTTTTCTCCCGCCCCCCCCCCCCCCCGACTGACCGACAGGGGGCTACCTCTCCTGTTCGCACACCGGATGAGAAGTCTGGATATTCAGCCAGTAAGCCACTGGGCTTGTGTTGGGCGGGTGACCTGCTGGGGGGGGCCGTGTTGTACCGAGATCTGAATCGCAGGCACGCCGTGTGTCTGTGTATCAAGGCTGACCCGATTCTGTCCTCGCTGGGACACACCTGCTCCTGCACTTACCATAGCATTTGCATATTCAGTTTTGCATCCCCATGATACGGCGAGGAGAGATGGGGACGATAGAGGAAGGGAGGGGTGAGAGATGGGGGGGGGGGAATCCTCGTCTGACTGGGGCCGTGCAGCTTAATGACAGCTCCGCTCGCCCATCTGCCTGGGAAGCTGTTCCCACTCTGCGCTGGGACCAACATGGGCGTCACACATATGCACTGGGGATTGTATACCATCCAATTATACCATTCAACTGCATTTTCCAGCTCATCAACAGCAGCTCACTGCAGAGCCCATGTGTTTTATTGATTGAAGTCATATTTTCCAATAAGTGCACATTGTAATGATATATTTTTATATAGAATCACTGAGGATTATTTAGCTAAAAATGTGTATTTCTTGTGTGTTGATCTATTTACACTGAACACACAGCCCTTGTATGTAAAGTCTCAGTCTATAGGGTCACATTCTGATTTCAGGGTTGATGAGTTCAGGAGCCATTTTACCACTTCAGTATAATCTACCCTGAAGTGTCTGAACACCTGCATCACAACCAGAGGTTCTGAGCTGCAGCTGAAGAGGAAAAGTAGGAAATATAACAACAAAAGAAATGAAAGAGGGGGAAACGGATGAAATGAGAAGAGGTGTCGGCTCCAGGAGATGGAAAGAGAGTCTGAGCGGATGAGAGGAAAGGCAGACGGAGAGATTGAGGTAGAAAGAAAGAGGGAGTGGCAGCAAAGAGGGAGAGATGGAGAGGTTGTTGTCGCGGTCCCCGAGGCTTCTCCCGACAGTCCCTCATCTTTACATATGATAATCTGCGGCGCCGCAAATGAGCCACCGCCACCGCCTCGTATGAAACACCAATAATCTCACACTCAACCCAGAGTGACAGGCTGCGTTAGTCACCGGGAGAGGCTCCTCGACGCCGGTGAAGATGAATCGTGACTGAAAACGCTGTCGCACTATCTGGGGCAAAGTGTTCAGGACAGAATGAGAAACATCCACCTGTCAATACCTTGAGCGTTAAAACCACAGCCCTCCCGGAAAGAAGCCAGCCTCACTGATCAGTGCCAGATTTATGCACATTTCATTCTTTCTCTCTTCCCCCCCCCCCCCCCCCGGTGAAAAGACTGGGGTGTCACATTGTCGTTGTCATATTATTACATGCGGCGTCTGTGGAAATATGATGATCTGGCGATACAGCGGGAGACGTGAGATGAATCGCGATGAGAACACACAAAAGCTGGATGTACTCACTGTTCTGGTTCTGTGTGTTTTTCATCATGCTCGGATTTTCTGCAGGAGACAAAGAGAGAGAGAGGGAGAGGGAGAGAGAGAGAGATCACCAGTGAGTCATGGCTGTTACCGAGAAAGTGAATGAATCAGTGGATGAAGGAGACGAGAAGACTTCATCCATATCTTTTGAAAAAACATAAACCCTGCTACGTGTTCACCTCGGGAGTGTCTGAGCCGCTAAAAGGGGGAAAGTGTGGGAACGCGGCTGGACCCCTGTTTAGTTTGAAAACTCCAGGGTTCGGTTTAATCTGGAACGGCAGAAATGGAGATGTCTTGTGGTGAAGACGCTCAGAGCCAATCGGTGATCGGGTCTTTTCGGTCACAACGTAGTCTTCGATGATTTGTCCGGGTCCCATCACAACTGGTGTGTTGCTGACCCTGCAGGAGACCAGCTATGATTCTGTTTAAACCTGCACACGCGTAACCAGTGTTCACGATTGGTCACATGATATGTATTTTTAAGTGTCTTAGTATCAACGGGGATTAAAACCCATACAGACCCAAAGCACTTGCGTCATTTTAGTTTGAAAAGGCCGTTTGCGAATGAACGTTGCTTTAGCCTGAGGAGGACGACAGAGACCCAGAAGAGAGAGAGAGTGATCTCTGACAGAGGTGGAGGCTTTTAATGAAGCTGAACTCCTGACCTCTGAACCACTTGCTAAATGTCTCCTCCCCAGTGAGGCAGACTGGGCCCATGTAATGGCACTGGGAACACGGAGCGGCTGCACCAGAGCAGCCAGCAGCCACTCTAAAGCACCGACGAGAGCAGGCGGCTATCCAGCAGCACCCCAGACAGGGTGGGGGGGAACAGGCGCTGGAGAGAAATCGACTCCACCTTTAATAAGTTGTGCTGACGTCTCCCCGGCACAACACACCCTGACAATGTGTTTCCACCGCGGTGCTCTCACAGGGATGAAGTAATTGCAAAGCGAGAAGCAGGAGAGCTTTGAAGAGACTTAGCAACGCCCCTGAACTCCACTGCCAGCTATTTTTAGGATGTTAGTCTTGACATGTGAGGACGTGGACGCTCCATGGACGTGAGACTCTTTCTGTCTCGCTGGTCTGTCTCTCCTCTCATGGAAACCACTACCACAGCAGCTCATCAGAGAACGCCAGAGAAATTAGTGTGTGCACTTTGGATACGCACACTTGTGTTAGCCTGGCCCCTGGAAATCTGCATAAGCACACATATCGGTGTGTGTTTCTGCATGTGTGTGCACTTTGGGTATCTGCTTGTTGTGTGTGTGTGTGTGTGTGTGTGTGTGTGTGTGTGTCTCTGCCCGGCTCCTCGGTGCTGACTCACTCCACAGTAATCTCAGAGGGTATTATCATCGAGGGTGGCTAAAGACGTACATCATCAGGACGTGCTCATCGTCACTCTGTCTCCACACCGGTCATTATACTCTATTATTCCTGATGATGTGTATCGAACACTTTGCCAGGCAGGCAGGGTCCTGGAATGCATCCACCCCCCCCCCCCCCCCCCCCCCCCCCCCCCCCCCCCCGGCACTGAGGGACGAGTCTCATCTCAAGGCCACGCGGGACAGCACCAAGGTCACTTAATCACCATTTACTCCCCCTGAGCGTGAGTGGAAGCAATCCACAAGGAGAGAGGCCGACAGATGGGCCGCACCAGGCTCGCAGACACCTGAGGGTGCATCAGGGTGTTAAATAGACATTAGTGCTCTGCCTAGCAAAACGCCTCCCAAGGTAACGCCTCCCTAAAGTGGCACTTTCCCCTTATAGAGCCTTCTTATTAGACCCGCCCAGTAATTTGTACATTCGGGACATACTTTATTAAATCCTATACCCGCAGAAACTGTTACAGGCTGGAGGATGGAAATAAAGAGCGATACAGTATTCTATGTGTCGTGGTTCGATCAAGTGTGAAAATTGCGTTGACATGATTTGTGTTAAAACGGCACCGAAGTGCAATCCCCCCCCATTTCACTCGTTTCTCTTACGTGACTTGACTCCTGGGAGGTGCAGGAGTCAAAGGGGCCGGACTGGGCCAGACTTTGAATCTATGTAGAGTTACATCATCCGGACTTTCACACGTCCTTCACTCTGTTTTACGTAAATGTTTCATGCCGCTCTATAACGTGACAGAGCCATCGTGGATAGAGCTGGAATGCTCACACAGTGTTTTGGATTCTGTTATGCAAGAGCGATTGGAAGCACAGCTGAGGGACAATGGTAGAAAACAATGGCACGAAGGGGGAGACATGTATTACGGATTGAAAAAATATTACGTGGAAGTTAAAACATTAATCGATTCTACTAGGAAGGGCCTTTTGAATTTTTTTTTATTAAAATCCTGAGGGCCATACTCAAGGGCTGAACTATTGTGTGCATATGTCACACTAACATCTTTAATGTGAAGGCTGGAGAGGCTTTTTTCCATTGCCGAGGGGTCTGATGTCAAATGGAAGTGATGGTGATGCTACTCCCAACTCAGGGTGGATCTCACGCACATTAATGGTTTGAAATATTGTCCTTTGTGATGGCTTAACTTTATCTAAGTGCATGTGTCCTTTGTCACTGTGGGTACATCTCCACAAACAAGGCAGGCTGGCTTGTCTTTTCCATAAACAACAAAATAATAATTTGTCCATTTCTCAACCATATATCTTTTATATTTATGAATTGTTGGGTTGTTAATCAATGTGAGTGCAAAGGGAGGCTCCCTGTCCTCTAATCATCTTAATGCATACATAATAATAATAATAATTTAATAATAATGACCAAAAGAGACTCGAGGGCCTCGTCCGACTCGTCAAGTTGTCATCACATTTACATGTGTGGGTCTGGAGAGGGGCCTCAGAAGCCAACACACATTCAGCTACAGTGTCATGGAACTCATTTGATTAAATCAGCCTCCGGTTTTCCTGAGTGAGCCCAGAACAGCAGAGTATCCAGGGTAAACAGATCCACAGACACAACAGAGCCTGTGAGCCACCCAGCTCCCGGGACATGAACAACCTCCAGGTTCCCGATCGACCACGTTACCTCGGTTTGGCCACTGAACAAAGTGTTGCTCTAACACAACGGCCCTTTGATTCCACCGGAGCCTCTGAAAGCAGTGCTGGCAGCCGGTGGTCGGGGGGGGAGAGCGGCACACGACGACGTGCCACCGACGGACGCGTCACTAACTCCCTATGTAATAGAATAGCTATCCTCTCTAAGTGCAGCCTTGAAAGGAATGTGTTGTCGAGCCAATTAGGGACACGATCTCTTATTAATCACACACTTAGCCGCATTAATGATTCATACCTAAAGAGCAGTCACACAAATCTCCCAAGTACTTTTTTTTCAAAGATATTGTAGATACATGGATCTGAATTTTGCAGAATTATATAATTTTCTGTGACATTTAACTGTGTAATTATATAAGTGTCCCAGATCAGTCTTGTGCAGCCGAGTTGTACGGTCGCAAAATGTTTCATATTCATCATCTTCTAAAGAATGGATCAAACTTAAACACGATTTCTGTTTAACCGCCACATGCTCCAGAACAGGGGCCAGGGCATGTGTGTGTGTGGGGGGGGGCAGGCGCAGATGCATATACGTACCAAAGACTATGAGGCGAGTGTGCGTATCTGTGGAGCCCAAAGGATTCTGGGCCGTGCAGCGGTACATGGAGCCGTTGAGCTCGGCCGGCACTCGCTCCAGAATCAGCTCCCTCCCCTCGCGCTCGGTGCTGCCATCGAGCAGGCGGCCCCCCACCCGCGTCCAGGTGAGCAGGGGCTCCGGGAACACCTCGTTCTATCAACACCAGGCCCCCAGGTGGTGGTGGTGGTGGTGGTGGTGGTGGTGGTGGTGGTGGTGGTGGGATGGAGAGGAAGAAATAAAGGGGACAGAAAAGAGGAGATAAAGAGGAACAAGTGTGAGACTGAGCCAAGATATTAAGCGCAAAGGAGACATGAATAATACAAACTCCAATTTTCCCACTAATGCAACGACAAGTTAACAACATGCATTAATAATCAACACTTCACTTTACAAGTTTCTCCCCTCACACTTTTGAGCCGTCCAAGAGAACAAACCCCCCCCCCCCCACCCACACACACACACACACACATTTCCAATTTAAAAATGGTAACCTTCCATGAAGCCGTATTTCATTCATATCAGTGGGTTGACGTGTTCATAGATAATAAGAGGACACACAAAAAGAGGGTGAATCTCTTGTACGATTCCACCGCGGAGCTGCTTCTTCTTCTTCTTCTTCACACAACAGTCTCTCCTTGAAACACACACTGCACCACACACACACACACAAGGACAGACACACAATATATCTTCTCTGCCATCCATTTTGAAGACTTTTGGAGGTTCAAAAACGGAGCTTTAAATACAGAAATTGGTTTCCAGCGCTCTCATGTCAAAAGGAAAGCAGAGGTACTTGACATATGGGAAGATGGAGGGATTAATCTGTTCCTAAAGAATTGAGCAATTTAAGATTTGGAGGTCTGACCTCATCTTTTCTCACATGCAGAGAAAATGGAGTCAGAGTAATGGTAAAAGCTCGTGTTTTATATAATGGTCTGTATTTATATTGCACTTTTTTAGACTTGATGACCACTCACAGGATTTTATAATTTGACATTCACCCATTCACACACACAAACATTCATACAGTGAATCTATGAGCAGCAGTCGCTCTATGAATAGGAGCAATTTGGCTTATCAAGGTAAAATCAGGTAAAATAACAAAAGTGCGGGGAATCGAATCAGTGCCAAAATATAAATAATTCACGGTTTCATGCCTCCACCAACCAGCGCAGTTTTCTACACTCATATGAGGTCATGTGACCTTAACCTTTAACCACTGAAATCCAATAAATTCAAATTTGGCTCGTAGTGATAACTGGTCAAAATATATAGGCATTACCAAAATGTCCAAGAGGTCAAAAACATAGTTAGGGAGGCCACTGTGTCATTGACCTTTGACCTTTTGACAACCCACATCTACCGAGTTAGTCTGTGAGGCCGAGTGAAACTTTGTGCCAAATTTGAAATACAGTTTTTAACATAATGCATTTATAGGGTTAAAGGGTTTTATGAGGTCAACAACTTATTTAAATAAGTCCAAGTGAATGTTTGTGACAATATTGAAGGATAACAACTTTAACCATCACGTGTCCAACAAAGTAAAACATGCATAAAGAAACAGTTGTGTAGGGATATATCACCACAGACAGTTTACTCTTCCTCTGTGGTTTCTGAGGCACAGGGGACCACTTACTATCAGAAAGTGCCCTCTACAAGTGACCTACTTAAATAAAAAATAAAAAACTCAACTTACTGGTTTGCTTTTTGCGATGGAGTTAATGTTAATGTTCATTTCAGACTTCTCCGATCTCTGTGTTTAAATCGTTTGTGAGGTTAAATTAGTTTTGAGACGGACTCCTGGGAAAAGGTCATTTAAAATACACCACAAGGAAGTGAGAAGTTCCTGCCAAATTAAAACTATGATCCGTGCACTGTGCCGCAGAAACCATTGTTGTCCTATCTAATACACACTTCAAACACAAAGCAAGAACAACAACAACAAAAGGCAATTCAACAGAAACAAACCACACTGTCGGGTGATTATCTATAAAGAATTTCTCAAACACTGAACCAGAGGCGAAACTGGCTTTTTTTGCAAGAGGCCAAATTATTGATCTTGATGCACAATCATATCTTCTCATGAAACCCTGGAGCCCGGGGGGTCCAGTGAAGGGAATTTACTTTCTGATGAATCCGATGCCTGCGCTGCCAAAGGGCCCGAAAGGCCGTACTCCACTCCTGACTGTTTATTATCACCAGTTTTAACACTGTTCAATGAAAGAAAAAAGAGAATATCATGGTCTGGGAGAAGATATGGACTCGTGCAGATGTCAGTGAGAAGCAGAAAAACATAAAACCTAACCCTGCAAGAAGGTGAAATACAAATGAATCAAAGAAATCTGACGTATGAGAGAGATTCCTGAGGCAGTAGGAACAAAAGGCGATTTGTGCCGTTAGCCTTTAGCATGTGGCTAAGTCAGGATGACTCGTCTCCTCTCCACCAGCTGCCTGGCCATCACACCAGGGACTTTGTTTTTTATTTCTTTATCAGTTGACGACTGAGACATAAAGTCTGAGAGCAGGAACGTTTACAGTGACGAGCAGGAGCTGGGGGAATGAGTAACTTGGACTTCAGGCAATTCAGATTTGATTTCTTTGACTCTGTTTGTTTCAGTGTAGAGTTTCACTGCCTGAGGCTTTTATGGCAGAAACCGCCTGAAAATATTGCAGTATTATTTCACTGCCTACATGTGTAATCCAAAATGTTGCAGAGGGAATACACACTTCTTTGACCAGACAATCTGCACGCTCTATAAATGCATCGAACCCGACAGAGTGGTCTAACTGAACAGGCTTTACAATATGCACCATCATAGGCCCATATTTGATTTACTCAACGCCCCATGCACTTACCCCAGGCGATCCTACCTGGAATCCTTGGACGGTGATGCGCACCGTGTCCCCCACCTTTGCCCGAGTGGGGGACATGAAGAGTTTAGGGCCCTTAGGAGCGGCTGCAATGAGAAAAACACAGAAAAAGGAGACAAAGGGACAAAGGTCATCGTACTGAGCATGGAGACCAAATCCTGCCGGACACCTGTTCTGTCACAGAGGGAGAGAGACAAATACAATTTCCTGTCAATTAAGGTCACGGGGCAAGAGGCGAGGGACCTGCGGGCTCTTTCATCCCAAGGACTGTGCTGGATTCATTCCTCCTCTGGGAGAAGGGGAACTAAATTGGGTAGGTAGTCATTACCAGAGGAGAATGAGAGTGTATCGGGTGGAGTGTGGCGGCGGCGAGATAAGGGACACTCCGAGAGCTAATTCCCTCGTCTTGGTGTGGACAGCCTCCTCCCGATGGCTTCCATTTGGACCCTCTAAAACAATGGGGTGCAAGCAGCAGAAGGGGGGGGGGGGCAGGCCCAGGCTAACGCAGTGAGATTGCGAGGGGGCCGGCGATTGTCCCGTGTTTGTAGTGTCAAGATAAAATGAGTGATTTGCATGAGGTGGAATAGAAGCTAGGTCATTTCATTATGGCTAAACAGCCCACTTTACCACATCAGGCCAATGGAAGCTGGCTCTGCACCATTTGAGATGACGAACAATTCCCCCGTGGATATAAGAGCTTCACACGCTGCGCGGTTCCATATGTTGGACAAATTGCACCGAGCAGCACAAGCAGTGAGTTCTTCAAGCTGCAGGCGTCCGATCAATAAGGCCCCGTGGACGTCCACCCCAGGAATCCCTCAATTAGGTTATAAATAAATCACACCACCGAGGAGCTTGTTTTCATTGATGAGTTAAACTAAAGGATAAATAAAAAAAAAAAAGAAAAAAAGACAAATGACCTCAATTTTCCGCCATTAATCTGGAAACAAACTGTCCACCGTGGCTAATGAGGCGCGGCCTTTTTCTCAGGCAGCGATTGACTACGAGGCTTCATCAGACTAATGGATCAGGACTCACGCAGTCATATCTGTAAATAGGATTGAGCGGGTGGCATCCCCCCCCCATGCTCTGCGCTCCACATTGAGGGATCTCGTTATGAAACAGAAACAAACGAGGTGGTTGGAGGGAATTCAAGCGACGCTGAGGAGGGGGGAAGGGGGGAGGGGGGGGAGGAACAGGCAGATATTCAAATTTTTTTTGGAAAGATGTCCCCATCACCAGGCAGCTTGTTATTCTCTATCAACAAATTAGTTTGTCCCCGGAAAAAGAATCAATGCAAACTGGTGCAAAGTCCAAAAAGAATTCAGTAACTTTTTTTCTTCCAAAAGATGAGATAGAAACCTCCCGAGCTGGCAGACGTCATGTGAACATGGTTTCGACATGGATGAATGTCTCATGTCCACGATGGAAGGCTTTGGCATATCGGTGTGAAGCATCTTTCCACCGCCCACACACTGAGGGAATGGTATTTTTAAATACCGGTGCCGTGGCGTCACGCTGAGCTTTGCGAGGCATATGGCCGGGGAAGATGATGGCCGATTTTTCTGGGATTTGCTCCAAAGTGACAGTTGGTGTCCTACGTCAGCACCTTTGATTAGTGCAGCATGCGGTGTGATTGACAGGGCACATGACTCCCTCTGAGGGTGGGGGTGGCGCTCGCCCCCCTGCGAGACTAAACTTCTGCAGCTTGGAGAGGATGAACTTTCCTTGTGTCGGGGGGGGGGGGGGGGGTGGAAGGAGGCAGGGAGTTAACATGCCTCCTTCCACCAGAGGGGAGTACCACCCACCCTGCATCAGGTGTGTTCTTTACACAGCCCAAACATCAACAGGTCGGCCCAGCTGCACCAGCAGACTCGAGGAGTTGAAGGGAACCTGTCGCATTAGCCGGGTGACTGGCTCTGCTGAGAGAGAGAAGCTGGGCCTGAGTGACTGCAGGGGGGGGCTGCATCGTGGAGAGGTCAGTGTGTCTTTCACGAACTCAACTTACACACAGGACGAGGTGAAGGGACATGAGACAGGTTTCAGAATGTGGAACCCAACAGATACACACCACATACGAGAAACACACGACAAACCTTTATTCACACACACAAACACACAGGCATTTAACATACAGAAAACCATATTGTATATATTCACAAACACACACGCCCACGCAAACGATCCACTAAAAAATACACACACATACACACACCCACACACACACACAAATCACAGCCGCCTTCCTTAAACTGAGCATCTGCTCTTTTATTATCCCAGTCTGGCAAAGCAATGACTGGGAAATGTGAGGACGCCCGGATCTGTGTGTGTGCCGCTGCACGCTGCGTGGAATGAGAAGCACACCACTTGTCTAATACCGCTGAATAATAAACACCTTCGCTCGGCTAAGACCGGAGCAAGGAACCGCTTTTTAATTATTAAGATGCAGCGTGTTCATGAATCCAGGAGCGCAGGATATAGACCTCTGCCTCACGGTCTCGGAGAAGTGCAGCACCTTCTTTCCTTTTTTGGCGCCGGCTTCAGGTTCATTTGTATGGTGAGCACGGAGCTGCCCCACCCCCCCCCCCCCCCCCTCCATGAATATTCATGAAGTGTAATACAACATTGGTCGATTGTCAGACTGTCGCTCTGTCTCATGTGGCAATATTAAATCTCTGAAAGATTTATTACTTATGGGTACTGCGAGGACCTCCTTTTCATTTCCTGACCAAACACACCTGAGAGAGCGAGGAGTCAGAGAGATAGTGTGTGTGTGTGTGTGTGTGTGGGTGTGTGTGTGCACGGTGAGAGCGAGCCAACTCAATTATACACTTAGAGCTTTGTAATATAAATGTGCTCAGATGAAATCCACGCGTGCTTCTTCTCCTTTTTCTATCTTCCTCTCTTTTTCCATGATGTCTGCTGATGCTCCCTCCGTCTCCTTTAAAAGAACAAAGGTGGCGTTGATTTAAAGACACCGAGCCGGAGAGAGAGAGAGAGAGAGAGAGAGAGAGAGAGAGAGAGAGAGAGAGAGAGAGAGATATAGAGATATTAGCACCTTTGACAATTAGCAGCCATTTCCCAGGCTGGTCCCCCTCAGGGCGTGTCACAGTCAACATGTGAACGAGGAGAGGAGCTGCTGGACTCCTTACTGAGACACTTTGTCTGGAGGAGACAGCTCGTGTCTTTCTACCTCCTTCTGATCCTCGCACGTGAGACTCTGCTGCTTTATTTCCATCCACTCTGGCGCAGTGACAGTTATTAACATTTTTAAAAAAGGAAAATTTTCTGCTATGAGCTCTTTTCCCATTTGCGAAAAGAGAAAAAAACGATCTATACCAAATGAAAGCGTTCTATACATCTCCGCGTATGTGATTGAATTATTGAAAGTATAAGCTGCACGGAAAATCTTTATTCATCTCATCATCGAACAAATCGAATGTGCAGATCAAAGCAAACAATGAACTGATTCTACAAACGACTCTGACAGGGCCCGTGTGAAACCGCTTCTAAATTCTCTAGATCGGGGATTTTTATTTGGATCTGAACCAAACAGCTCATTAATATCGGTTCACAAACTTACGTCACTTCAATTCTATATCTTCTATATCTAATTCTAATTCTATATCTTCCGTCTTTGAATTGAGATTCTGCGGTTTGTTTGTGATTTCACACGGCTTAATTGTTTTGCATCCTCGTTGTTTATTTGTCATCTTTGTGAAACACTCTGTGACGGCAGTTTTGACAGGTGCTATAAAAATAAAGTTACCTCTATTACTTTCTATTTTAATACACGTGTACATTTTCGCTCTCCCATAATTGCAATACGTATTAATGTTGAAAGCCATCCCTGACAACTTCACTTCTTTATCTTGTTTATTTGAGTTAAATTAGCTGCAGTAAGCGGACAATTAAAAATACTTAAATTGTAAATTGAAATTGTCTATTTGTGAATATTTTAACAGGTTTATATCCACAGCAGAAAACAGTGGACTTGGACTTGAGGCTGCTTATTGTCGAGTTTGGGTCTTTTCCTCGGATGTGCTGACGAAGAGAAACACACAGACTGACGACAGCTTTGTCCTTTGAGTTACCCTGCATGAGATCTTCATCTGGAAAACCACTGTGCACTCCTCCTCTCAGTCTGAGCTGAAGAGGGGGTGATTGAAGAGGAACATCATACAGGAGGGGCCCTTCCTCACTAATTGAGACCCTGTAGATTCACCCTATTTACCCAGATACAGGCTCTGGCAGGAAATCATCTTGGCAAATTGCAAAAGCACAAGAAATTAAATTAAAACAAAATACTAAACTTTCCTCTTTTTTCTCAAGCTCTGATCTGCAAATGCAGCATCAGGAGAAAGCTGCACTAATGATGAAGATTCACTGCTACTTCCAGTTATTGAAGTTCAAACCAAAGGAGTTCTCATAATGCAAATGTATAGATTTCTACAACCACAAGTGCCTGTGAGCTGCAAATACAGTGAGCTTTACTCTGTAGAATTGATTTACATCATTAAAATTAATTGTAATTCAAACTAATGACCTTAATTAAGGAATTTTAATTATTCACCAGTTTGTTTGTGATTATAATTATGCAAAATTCTTCATAGGATGAAACATGAGCCAAAAAAGAACCAATTACATTTCAGAGTGACCGAGACAAAGGGGCGGATCCAGGAAATGTTCTTTCACTCTCTTTGACATTGGAAGATATCTTAACCGATTTCCCAGGAAATAATTGATGGACCTTGTTTCAAAAAAAGGAAAATCTGACAAATTTGATTTTGATTTCTATGAGTGTGTGTAAATAAAAAATATGGATCTTAGCAGAGAAGGGGTTTTTGTATGGTAACTGGGCTACAAACCAGTTCCTCCACTATAAGAAATAGACATCGGCAACTACCACCAGTGCTTGGCTGACATAACGAATATGATTTTGGAGCAGATCTGCATAAATGGGCGGATCCAGGACTTTTCTCTCTCTTTCTTCAACCAGGTGAGATGCGTTGTGAGATTTGTTTTCTGTCCGTGGAGTCATGACTCATGAGGACGGACTCAGGTTAAAGCAGCAGGAGACCTCAGTGCTCTTTGTTTGTTAACACCTACGTGACATTTTATAAACCTGTTAAAGACTGAAGACAGATTCCACACGTCGGCTGCAAGTGACCACAGGAGTGAGAGGGACACTTCTAATTAAACCGGAGGTGGTAATGTGCGATAAAACGCTGACAGCGACACACAAAGCAGCAAGCAAACATGGAGCGCCCCCCCCCCCCCCGCCCCCCCGCCTTTCAATCACCGCTCGCATCTCCTGGAAGATAACGTCTCTGTTTTATTGTGGCAGGCCGACTTATTACCTTGGAAGTGTTAATTGGTTCTGCTGGAAGCCATGTCTGAGTTTGGATTAAAAGAGAATTAAACTAATCAGACAGGGTGTTTGTCTATTCTGGATCACACAGAGACACACACACACACACACACACACACACAGGCACTAAAAGGTAAAGTTCGACTCCGTGTTTTTCTACGTCACTGCGTCTTTTTTCTGCTTGGACAGTTTGCTGATGAACAAATAAGAAACCTCACAGTGTTTCTCTCCTTGAAAGGAAAGGTGGAGTAATTTATACTCCTCCTTCAAGAGACTCGAGTGCACCGACTGAGGAGCTTAGAGGCTCATCCAGGTTTTCTGAGATCCGCTCTCCTCCGACATCCCGTTGGTCAGCGTGTCTGGATTCTCGTTTGACTTCTCTAATTCAGTTTGACTCCTTCAATAACGCCGCTGAGTAAACTCAATCCACGGACCGACAGCTCCATGAATTGCCCTGTCACTCACTCGAGGGCTTTTAGCATTTGCCACTAAACTCGCAATCTGCTGCCGATCGTAACACAATTAAGTGGCGTCAAATGAAAATCAGTGTTGTTCTGAGTACGTTAGCAAGGGAGACATAAGGAGACCCAGTGGGTTTGCAAAGGGAAACAGGGAGAGGAGAAAGAAAAGAGTGCATCTCGGTGCTTCTAGGTGGGATAGAGCAGTGGTCCCCAACCCCCGGGTCGTGGACCAATACCGGGCCGTGGGTCATTTGGTCCCGGGCCGCACAGAAAGAATAAACAACTTAAATTTTTTCTGCTTTATTTATTATCTGATTCTGAACGGCTGTTTTATTTTGAAAAATGACCAGATCCTCTCCGTTGCGACTCATGCTTTACGCATGTCAAGACGCTTGTCTCAGTCACGTGACTTTTCCGCTAAACACAAACCCACACGGTGTTTGTCGGACCCATTTGTCAACAAACAAGTTGAATCCAGCCTCTCTGTTTTCAGATCAGCTGCTGGAGATCGCAAAATGATGTTTTTAATGGAGCTTGATGGAGCTTTGGTATCCGTTCTGTGACGTCCTGTCATTTTAGTTTGTTAATTTCTGTCTCTTTGTGTTTTCTGTTTCCTGTAGCGCAATAAAGGCTGGCGACCGCTGGGATAGAGGACAGATGATTGAGATACCACCGGAAAGCAGTGAGTCCGTGTGGAGGCTACTCACCCAGGGTGACCTCTGTCTGCATGGGCATGGACAGCGCCGGGTGCTTGACCTCGCAGCTGAACAGGGCGTCGTTGTCCAGCTGAGGATTGAGGGTCCAGGTGAGCCGGGCCTGCACCACCACCGAGCCGTCGCTCTGCGGGATGTGAGTGTGGCTGAAGTAGTAGAGCGGGTCGGTGCTGTGCACCCAGCGCGGGAACTCCCGGCTCACCACCGTCTCCGGGATGACCTCGGTGGCCGGGCTGGGCTCGGAGGCCTGCTGGCCCTGGGTGTGCACCCGCTGGGGGATCTCCGTGTAGAGACGGGCCGCCCGCCCCTCCGGGTCCAGGAGGGAGAGGGAGCGCTGCAGCTTGGTGTCGTCCAGGTCCCGGCTGATGAGCGGCCTGGCGCCTCTCACCCCCGCCGAGCCGCCGCCCTGCTCGCTGGAGGAGGGCAGGGTGTAGGAGATCACCTCGATCAGCTCGCCGTCCCGCTTGAAGTACACCTGAGAGGGAACAAGGAGCAGTTTAGAGAGAGAGACGAGAGGTTTTATAACACTTTGTACGGCTGCTTCCAGACATGGACTGAACCATCTCCTGAAGTCATACAGAGGGAATGTGTGTGAGATTCTCCGGAGCTTTTCCTGCCCCCTCATGAGAACTCAGGTGAATGGCCGTGTTGATGACTTTTCAAACATGAGACCCAATTCTCTGGACAATTTCTCATCTCTAAAAATGGCTTAAATTTGCCGAAGGAAAAACTGGGGACAAAGACACACAAGTTGGCACATTACGTCCGACAGCGACTCTTTTCTTTCGTTCTTTCGTTCTTTCTTTCTTCCTTTCTTTCTTTCTTTCACAAACTCTTGATCACGATAAACGACTCCGCGGCTACAAAATGCTCCGACGTGTTCTCCAGTCAGTCGCCACCTTCTAAGCACTGGAGCAGGTCAGTGAACAGTGGGTTCTAACGGGGCGTCTCATTTGAAAACAGAAACCTGTTTCCATTATCGAGCCACCACTACAGAAAAGTGCTGAAAAGTGCAGCCCCCGTGCAGAGAGGAATACGCCGGACCATGAAAGTATTGATCAGCTTTAGAGGATGATTTCAGAATTGGCTCGTCTGCTGAGTCGGTCCTGCAGCAGCCTGAGATTCCACTTTCAGGCTTATCCCAGAATATTACAGGAATTTCTTCATCATTTCTCGAGTCTCTCAACAATCTCTCACTACGACGAAATTCACTGCTTCCCTTTCAGCACATGACCTGCAGATATTAGCAATAAGGTTTGTATCACCGGAGCCTGCAGTGTTGATATTTTAGAAACAAATATGGCGTCTTTCTTTTTTAGTTTTTCATTGTTGCAGATAAAGGGGGGGGGGGGGGGACTAAGCTCACATTCCTTTTCAGAGCAACCATTGGACATTTGAATTTCAATTTGCCAAAGATCAGAGAGTCATTATTGTAAACACAGCGTTTCCCTGGTATTGTGTGAGGAGGTGGTTGCAGCTCGCTTTGATACCGTGCCACCTCTAGGGCCCGGGCCTCCAGTGGGTAAACAGCACTAATGAGTATAAACAAATCAGGGTAAGGCCGGGCCCCCGAGGACTAACTCCAAATGATATTTTTATATTTTTTGCAATCTGGATGGATTCTTTAATCCGTGGACCACGATACATATTAACAACGTCGAGCTCCTCGCGAGGAGGGGAAACAAAATAATTCACCTTTAAAAATGAAGAGACGTGTTCTTTCCTCAATTCCACGAACAAATGAAATTATCAGCTCATCTATTAAAAAAGAGGGATTTACTCTTTTTAAACGCAGGGATTCATCCGTCTGATTCAATTCCAACTTTATTCTAACAACTTTTTTATTTTTAAACGGCTGATGGATGGGAGCTGTCTGTCTGTGCCGGGGTTCTCGGCGTTTTGCTGCGGCTATGTTTGCCGCGACAGATGCAGCATCATTATATTACAAGCTGCGTTGTGCTGCCGGGTTGAATCACAGTATTTATAGCCGGCTCTAAAAAGCGTCTAATGCTTTGCCATCAGAGCCGGCTGCTGCACCCTCCCCTGCGCGGGGGCCGGGCACCTTGCTCAAAGGCATCCGGGGCTGTTGTCGGTAAACGTGGCTTAAAAATAAATGGAGAATATCAAAATAAATTATAAAATGTTTAACGGCTCCAAAAAGAACCCGGCGCTCCCGAACCAGTGAGGCTCCCACTGCTCTGTGGCCCCATCTACCTGCAGTTGGGATGTGACTGCAGAGGTTGGGTGCACCAACAGTACATTCCCTTTTTTATTGCAATAGATTTTCATTAAATCTAATCAGCTTCCGTGTTTCATTAGGGAATAACCGGAATTAGCACCTGAAGTTTTCTTTTTTCCACTGGGCCCATCAAGGCTGATAATAAATGACCCTGGAAGGGAAGATTCCGAGGCCTCACACCGCGGCAGTCTGTTGTTAAAAGATGACTAATGACTGTGCCTACAAGTTCAACCTTAGATTTTAATTAGTGCACCTACTAGACTGCACACACACACACACACACACACACACTCATATGCGACAGTGTTATAAAATACAAACCAAAGGGTAAGTGCAGCCTGGTTCCTCCGAGGTGCAAGCGGAGGTGCTTCCGCTCTAATTGACCTCAATGCTCGGACAGAGTTGAGGAGTGATGCTCCACTCGGATTTTAATTTCAAGAACACGTGTTCAGTGTGTCGGGGAAAACAGCTTTTTTTTATCCTGTGGAGAGAAACTCAGTAGTGACGTCATTTCTCTCCCTGAGTATCACACCAACAGTTGTGTTACTTGTTTGTTTGTGTTGTTTATCCAAGATTGTTTTGTTGGTTGATGAGGCGCTGGATGGACCAACTAGTGACCACTGATCAGAAATGTCCCCTCAGATCCTCTGGTTCTTCTCCTTCAGCTGATCCACAAAACAGAACCCGATCAAATGGTGACACTAGAACAATTATTTGATATCTTCAAAATGTAAACTTATAACAAACCTATTTAGCCTGGCTTTTAAGAAGCATTATATCATTTGAAGGTTTATTATCTACATTTGATCATTATTATTCATCCTATTCTATTTTGTTTTGCTACACTTGTCGTGTTGATAATTGTATGTGTTGATTATATTTTCTCTCATTATTGTCTTTTCTATTATTGATTGCTTTACTATGCAATAGTTTTTGAATTTGAATGTTTTCTGAATTTCAATTTACTTCATTTTAATATAATTTAACATCCTCAAAAACCTATAAAACACTTTGAGCTGAATCTGAACAGTTTGAAAGATGTTATATGAATAAAATTTGATTGATTTATTGATTTCCAATTAGCTTTGTGTGGTCGCGTCAGGTTTTCATACAAACTTGTGTCGTTATTCTGCAAATCAAACGCACACATGTCCCCGTGCCCATGGAAACAGAGCTTCATCATTTCTCATTCATTTCGACAGCTACAGTTTCTACCTGTCAACGTTTAGAACTAACAGTCCTCTAACTGTGTGACTCAATACAATTATTCCATAGAGCAATTATTACAAATGAAGCACAGGGTTCATTCTATTGAATTTCACCACGAGAGAGCTTTGAATACCTTTAATCTGCATTTACCTCTAAAATCCAATAATGCACCGAGAAGTAGAAACATCAACGTCGGATACACAATGACCCTGATGCGTCTGCACCTCTCAGCTCCTGCGGCGACTCGACAACTTGCCGAGGAGCCAAGAAGCCTTTTCTTTTGTCGCTGTGCATTAAAACACGTCATTAGTTATCGCAGCAGGCGGAGGGACAGGGGGGGGGGGGGGGGGCTTGGAACGATCAGGGCACCTGCTCCTGTAGTGTTTGTCGCACAAAATTGCGCCGTGGCACAAAAAGCACCTGCGTCGGTGTAATCAGGGAATTAATTCGGTGAGCCCACAGAACTGATTTGTTTCTATAAATATCAACAAGAAAATATTGATTAAACGTGCTGTGTGCTGTGGCTGAGTCGGAAGTAAAAGCTTTTATTCAGTTGTCGGCTCCGACAGAACATCGAGCCTCAGTTTGCCCGTTCACAGAGATCTCATCGTGACTCAATGGGATTCTCACGCCATCTGTCTGCTTGAGCCACAGGAAAAGGAAATCAATGAAGGTTCCATCAAAGCCTGAGGGAACGGGACGACTGATACGTGGCTGAGGGCGAGTGAGTGAAGTTGGATTTCAGCGTCTTTATGCTGCAGTTCTGAGCCTTTTTTCATTCCCCCCCCTTTCATCCCTGAGAACAGAACGTGATGAACGTGATGGAAATACTCGAGACACAGATACAAACAGGCAAGTGTAGGAATTAGAGTATTCGAGGGGTTGAGCGATCTGCTGCAGTCGGTGTTGAATATGATTTTTCATAGCACTCGGACTCGGTGGCTGATCAGAAGTGTCTGGGACTGGTGCACCAGTAAAACACACAGCGAGTACAAGGTGTGGTGATGTGTTGATGACCACTCAGAGCTCCTCACGGTACAGTTTAGACTCTCACCCAATCAGCACGTGAGGAGCTGGGGATCGAACCGCCGACCCTCTGTTTAGATTTTGCATGTCTTGTATTTTTATTTGTGGTTTTCCAAAAAGCCCTGACTGGTTTCTATCAAACCTTCATTTATGTTGTGTGAAATAAAGTAACATAACTTTAAGATATAAATTGTTCAAGTTGAGCATCTTTACTTTACTGTTAATATCCCTGAAATACACACTTGTATAATATCAGTTATTTGTATTGATATTGTTATACATATCTGCCTGATTGATCTATGGTGCTAGTATGACTCTCCCCATTGTAACTAGACAGGGACACCTCTAATAGTTTGTATATGACAGATATTAAGCCTGAACCTGTAATGATGTGACATGAATTTTATATGTGATCTTAGATTTTGTATTTTACTATGGATATTTATTATGATATCCACCATAATATGTAGATAGTCTGTCTTGCTGATCAACATCACGTGATTTTTTCAAAATGGATTGTGGGTATTTGAGGTGGCGTCTCTGTTTCTCTGTCAGAAGTCGGAGCTGGAAACAACTTCGCCAGATAAATCCTTTAGCCTCCGGTTTGTGGATTTTATCTTTTTCTAACATTTTATGTTTTGTCCATCCAGCTCGCCACAAAAGATTCTTACTGCATGTGCTGGTTCCAAATTTTGAATGTCCAATTATTGCCCAACTAAAATATTCAAACAATTTGCCTAAGTGGAACGAAGTTTTCAAAAGTTATAAAAGGGACTTTTTGAAATGATTTATGTGGCATTTGCGAATGTTCTGGACAGTTAGGAGCAGCTTAACACACAGAGAGAGAGAGGGAGAGAGAGAGAGAGAGAGAGAGAGAGAGAGAGAGAGAGAGAGAGAGAGAGAGAGAGAGACCACGCTGTGCGCACAAACAAAATGAGCCACTCAATCCTCAATTCATCTTCAAATCTGAGCACAAACACGGGGACATCTGTCGTCGCTCTACACTCGCTCTACACTCGCTCTGCCTTCCTCTCCGAGCCACCTAATAATTTGCTAAAAATCGAATTCAACACATGTCCTTGTTTGACAGGCAGAGAGATAACAGAAAACATCACTTCTTTCATTCTGATTAAATGGCGGAGCGACGACTGATTAATTTTTCCAAAAGTGATTACAAAGCTGCCAAGACTGACGCTGAGGACGTCTCTCAGTGTGAGACGTGTCTCCAGTAAACGGCTGCGTCTCACAAAGTGACACGGGCACTCGGGTTCCGCTCGAGTTTCCTTTCATCCGTTCATCCGAGTATCGACACAAGAGGATTTAAAATGTACGATTATAGAGCAGCACACAAACCACTGCTCGACCTCTGACACGGCCGGGAATGCAATCGGGACATATTCAAAACATATTCTCTCAGGATTAAAACTGTATTTGTAGTTTTTTTTGGAGGATGCATGAGAGGTTTTGAAATAGCGATAATGTCCTCAATCAACAAATTGGCCTGTTAATTTCAACAGGCTTGGAAAGAGCTGCTCACTCTCATGTAAAAAGGGGATTTCTGAGCGTCTCTGGCTCGGCTGTCACATTGTCCTCTCAGAGACAGTGTAGCTGCACCGAGTAAAGTGATTATCAATCACGCCTCTGTGATAAATCCCAAAATACTCCATTGTCCAATGTGTGCAGACAATGAAACCAGCACTTGCTTCCCGCTGCAGTGAAAGAAGAGAGATGTGATTCTGAGCAGTGGCCCCGGCGCACACAGTTCCATGGCGGCGGTGACATTAAGCTGTGATGGCATGTGATGAGGGGGGGGGTTCGGTTTGTGTGTCAGTGAAGAGACGGTGATGGAAGCACCTGCACTCCGCCGACTGCCAAGCCCCCCCCCCCGACAACCTCGAACTCAGAACCCTGGCTTTTGAAAAACTTAACAATCGCGCAATGGTCCACACACACACACACACACACACACACACCTATATGTGCAGCTGCAATTAATCACGGCGGTGTCAAAGGGACGAGGTGGTAATTTTCACGGTGACAGAGTGATTTCAATGAAAGAGAAGGAGCGAGAGAGCGAGGGCAGAGAGATAGAGAGAGAGAGAGAGAGAGAGAGAGAGAGAGAGGCAGCCTGAACTATGACTTCATCAGCTTTCCTTGGTGTTATTAACTGTCATTATCTTGCCTCTTTTCAATCAGTGCTTGCTTGTACTCCGAGGATGTTCTAATGAGTGGCACTGGGAAGCTATTACCGATATGTCAGCGGCGTGCTGGAGTGGCGTCAGATGCAGACACGTCTCCAAACACAATACCACACTCTCTCTCTCTTTCCACACATGCAGTCCATCGCACATCCTGCTCTCTCCAAACTGCACCAGGGGGAGTTTGGCATGTTGGGTTTCTCCAAAAAAGTTAGTGCGAGGTAAAAGGCTTCTGACAAATCTGATGTGAAGACACAGATTTTGGGAGATTATGTAATAAAAAGTAAACTTAACACAACATAATCACGACTATGGTGAATTTGCTGTATGTGAATAAAAACGGTGTGAACGATAAACTTCCATATTTCTCTTCCTCGTGACCAAGTCAGCATTAACTTTTATCTCGACAGAATACCAGGATGAAAAATGAGACATACTTGAATGATTTAAAGAATGTTTCTCAAAATCATACATCACAAACACTTCATAGCAGAGTGCAAAGTGTCGTGGTCCTTCTCAAACAGGAAGTAACCATCAACAGGATGATGTTGATACCGTTTGTTTGTTTGTTTGTTTGTTTGTTAGCAGGATTGAGCATTGTGATGGAAATCTGGAGATACAAGAGGCTGGAAACCACAAAGTTATCTATGTGTATTTAATAACGGGCTTTCTGCAGAAAGGATCAACACACCGAGAGTCCTAAGGATCTCAGAGTGAAGATGGAGATCAGTCAAATACAAGGGTCTTATATAGGAGGACAAGGAAGTTTGCCTGAGCCAGTTCAGACTGGTTCTGTAGAGTAGTTTAAGACAGGAACTAAAGCACAGTAACAAATGATTTACATACATTTCCATTGGGTTCTTTGGACAGTCAATAAGTAATGGAAAGGTCAAACAGGTATATAGAAAGGTCATGGAGTCTTAGACAGGTCTGCAAAAAGTTTCAACCAATTAGTTAATTTTCCTAACACAGCATAAACTAGGTTAAACTTAATCCAATTAATCATTAACTGTTACTATAACAGCCTCTTCCTTTGTTAGAAAACTAAAAAACCAACACAAAAAGCAAACCTACCCGTGCAGCCACGCTGGCTGTGCTCATTTATTTTTGCTTCATCCTGATTTGACATTTAAGGATCAAAGGAACACGATGAACCAGAAGAGGGAACAGTTCTAAAAACCGTTGTTGATTTTAGTACAAGCAGCAGCAGCAGCAGCCGAGTTGGATGAACTTCATTACTTTCATTACACTGGATGCTGGGAGGATGCAAAAGGGATGTTACATTTCTTTGTGTGGAGCCAAAGCAAATTTATCTAAACAAACAAAAAGCTCACGTTTCTGTTTAGTGTAAAAAAAAAAAGACACGTCTCATTAAATGTTGTGTGAAAAGCTCTCGTGTTTCCTTTGTTCGAGGAGGTGAAGTGAACTCTGTAGTGATCTGAGACAACAAGGCTCCAAACACAGCGGTGACAAAACCCTGATGATGTTCACACGTGTACACAAAGTACAAAGCTCTGACTCACAGTCCACACGACAAGGCTCAGGTCCACACGACAAACGAGGGTCTGACACACAGATGCAGATTTTCCTCTCTCACTACCCCCCCCCCCTCCCCCCTGCTACACAACCTTTTTGATGTCGGCTCATTATTTTTCATTCCCAACACATATTTTTAGGTATTAAAATGCAACAGGTAAAAATAGAGAATTTAGAAATATCTATGCGAAAAATGTGACGGTGAAAATATAATTTACAGGAGAAAGATTGTGTTGCCTCGGCGGCTGTTTTGTTTTAATTACTTGAAAGGATTGGAGCTGATCTGGGCGCAGCATAATGAGCGGCTCTCATCTTCCCTACCTATTCTCTCTCTCTTCCCTTTCTGTTAACTGAAGATGAGAATCTGCATCGTTTGTATTTTCTGGAATCAGGAAACAAAGCAAACTTTTTTTAATGTCTGAGAAGAAACGCTAACTTGACCAAATCCTTAAATAGTCATCTGTGTTTTATCTGTTCAGCTTTTCCTTATGAGGGTGGCGGGGGGGGGGGGGGGGGGGGGGGCTGAAGCCCAGCTGACACTGGGCCAGACGCGGTTACACCCTGGTTTCCACTTCATCGCAGCGCTGACACATGGAGACGAACCGTCCACACTCACTTTGACACCTAAGGGCAATTTAGAGGCTCCAATTAGCATCAATCTGCATGTTCGGTGTGTGGGTGGAGGACGGAGCACCCAGAGAAAACCCACGCACACACATCAGCCTTCTCTGAGTCGGTCTGAACTGTCGATCAGGACATTTCACCCCCGTCAAACTTTAGACCAGTGGTCTTCAACAGGGGGTCCGCGACCCCTAGGGGGTCCGCGGGGGTACTGCAGGGCGGTCGCGAAATTTTTGGTTGATAAGTCAATTTTTTATTTTATTTAGAATTTTTTTTTTGAATTTTTTTGAATACGACAGCACAGGCACTAGCCAATCAGATCGTGTTTATGCTCACGTCTAGAGTGCGAAGCTCAAAAATAAAAGATGGCGGACCAAACTCTGTAGATGGTCGTATTTGTACCTAAAAGTTGTTTGTTTGACTTTTTTTTGCTTAGATTTTTAAAAATTTACAAAGAAATAGACACTGTACAATGTAAAAAAAACATTACTGTAACTGAAAAATAAGTCTGAGAGGATTTGCGAGGTGTCTGAGCCACCTTTCTAATGTGAGCATGCTACTACCCAAAAGGGTAGTAATGAATGCACAATAACAGGGTAGCTATGTTTATACATGGCACTAGGCCCAGAATAATATAAACACTATTTTATGCAATTTATATAGTAGGGGGTCCTTGCTCCATCTCGCCGTCAGTTTGGGGGACCTTGGCCTGAAAAACGTTGAAGACCCCTGGTTTAGACATTTACACTTGAACATACGTCCGTGTGATCAGAACAACCTACACTGATAGAAACCTTCTTTAAAACAATTACTCGACGCATACTTTGTCTTTTTATTTTGGTCAATGTCTTATGCACTAACATGGAGGAGGCTGGATTCATGCCCTGTACTGCAGTCAGCCACCAGGGGGCGATCGAGATGAACTGGCTTCACTTTTGGGGTCTATCATGTGTTTTGGTTTATTTAAACAGACTATATGGTACAGCGTTGTTTACAACATTGACCAACAGATAAATGCAGGTTTAATAAATATTTATGACGATTGACTTATTGTCAGTTTCAGCGTTTCCTGATTTCCATAAAGGACTCATGACCCTAAAACACAAAGATATTCTATACAGGACAAAATACACGGCAGATGAATTCATGTACACGCGTCACATGATCGAGAAATGTCTATATTCAGTTCATCGAGGAGCTGATTTATTTCACTAACAAAGAAAACTAAGGTGTTTGAAATGTCACAGAATGTTTAGCAGCAGTTAAACGCCGGCTGGATGAATCAGACCAGTTTCTCTTCTCTGCTGAGAGCCGGCTCTCGATGATGTGACATTGAAAATAGAGCTGACAACAGCTCGTTCTGCCACGAGCCTCGGGGCAGCGGCGCCGACAAAGACTAAATGAGTTTCATCAAGGAGGAGAGGCGGCCGTTTGAAGTTTGCAGTCACATAACTGGAGCGGCCTCGTTCAGGCAAACACTTACAAACAGGACAATAATGAGGTTGTGTTGTTTTTTTAGCAGCGTGACCATGGACACCAGCATAAAGAGAACAAATGGTCACAGTTAGAGTTTATATAAACCTAATCATATATTGATAACGATTAGGAAATATGTCACAGTGTTTTTATCTCTCTATCATTCAACTGTCCTTTGACAAGTCGTCTGAAGTATTTAATTACAGTTTGCTACCGAATGAATCTGCAGTGATGTAACAGGGAAACTCTAGACAACCTTTCACTGAGGGTAAACCAAACAAAAACATGAGAGCAAGCTTCACCTCTCAAAGGACTCCACTCTTTTTCTGGTGTCAATTAGAAATTAATATTTCCTGCTACATGGAATCAGATCTCGAAGGAGATTAAAGAGACATTAGCAGGACTGAGGGCGTCTGGTGATTCTGGGTTTCTGAAATCCATCCATCAGAGTTTGTTTACCAAGTTTTGATTTAGTCCAACAGTGTAACTTGTAACGCACGGTCAACTCCCCACTGATGCAAAGTAACTTTAGAGTTGGAAGTGCTTTCATACTCACTTTCTGGAGATTGGCAGAGTTTGCCTCATTCCTTGCATCATGTCAGTGTAAACACTGTGTGTTGGTCTATAGGATCCAGAGCAAGTCTAACAGGCAACGCTGGAATTAGTCTTCATCCACACACGTGAGATGCGTCAGCTCGAGTCCTCAGATGTTTCTCTAGATCCAACAATGACTCACAATCATGATTTTAGCAAATACTTTAAATGCTTTTAGCACAACGAACATTAAACAACCTTCACTCTGGTGTTTCTACTAGTGTCAGAGTAAACCTCTTCACAGGACTGTGTGAGTGCGTGTGCACACTGGGCTTGACTCTCTCTGATGACGTCAATATTGACAGGTGTTGAGATCCAATCGCGAGACATTGTCTGTCCCAGTCCACAGACTGCTTACGATGAAGGACGTCCTCGGGTGATGCAAAGATCCTAAAGGCTGAACCGAGGATTTCCTTGATCGGCGTCACCCTCTTGTCCCGCCCCTACTGCTGAGGCCTTTAGCATCAGAGCTGCAGTTGGACATAATCAGAACTATTTGATAACCCTTGTTTCTTTATATATATATATGTACCGTCAGCTGTTATCAGATGTTTCATCGCTTGACGGCATAAATCACCTCGGTTTGTCCCCGAAGTGAAATGAATCCTGGGAGAGTTTGACCCTGAGGTTGATCCACCCGCTGTATTTCCAGGGATGAGAGGAACTGGAGGAGCCTTTGAAATGGTCCTGCTTGTCAGCTCCTGAATCCAGACACAGCCACTGTCTGTAGTTTTTTACCCAAAGTTTTAGAGTAGGTGGGAAATGATGGGGGAGGGGGGGGGGGGTCTATTTTCTACTTCAAACCTCTCTACCTCCAGTGTCCTCGCTCAGACAACACCTGCCTTCATCTCAGCTACACACCTGGAAGGAATCGAGGCGGCACGGCTGTGATGCTATTAGGGCCGGGGAAAAAAAAAAAAAAGTCACCACAGACAGACACCACCTGCCCTGCTGCTACGGGGAGACGTCTCCGGGAACACACTTTGTCACAGTGACACACACACACACACACACACACACAACCCCTCTGTCACAGCTGGTATTCATCAACAATGTGACTTGGCCAGTGACACAGAGACAGTCCGGGGTCCTCTCCGACCGGCTGAAACCTCTCAGATCTCTTCTCCTCCATTAAGCCTTGAGGGGAGGGGAGGGGGGGGGGGGGGATGTGGCAGTTCTGAGCTTTAATGGCTTAAGGCTTCCTGTGAAATCACAACGGGGGGGGGGGCGGGGCGGGGGGGAGAGAGAAGCTCCCTCCGCACACCATCAACCAGGAAGTGCTTGGGAGAGACGGAAATCATATTCACCTTGTCTTCACCTCTCACTGGGCTCATAATTGCATGAGATAGGCGTGCTCAGGGTCTGGAGTCCATTACCGCAACACCCATGGACAATGATTAATGAGCCGGTGGGAGCAAACAGCCAGAGACCGCTGCTCTCAAACAGCGTCGGTGAGCTCATGTGCCTCAACACGGAGAAACACACGCCTCGCATATCTGCAAGACCGTGCTTTTCTTACAAGGTGAGAATAAAGGTGCATGTGGTTTGTGTGCATCTGTGTGTGTGTACTTGACTGCATGTGCACGCTGTTGTGTTTCTGCAACAATATTGTGTGTGCGATCATTACTATGGTGTCGCGGTGATTAGATGAATCACTCTGAATGTGACCATCAATAAAACTAATGTGTCTGTTTCCTGAATCTGACTCCACCTGTTTAATGACTTCACATCGCACGACTAAATTAGTGCTGCTAATCAATCACAAGTCAATCTGCACGGAAGGAAACAGCCACACGGGTGACGGCTTCTTTAAACGACTGCAGGGATACATGTGTGTGTGTGTGTGTGTGTGTGTGGCATGTTGTGCATTTAATGATGATGTATAGATTAAGGATCGAGCTGTTGTCTCGGTCATTTAGAAAATCTCTTAAAGCGACACAAGGTCGTTTATATACCTTGAAATAACACAATTCCTTTTTGGTGTTACACAAAGAGGGAACCTTTGCATTGTGACGCTTTTAGAAGAGGACCTCGGCAGGGAAATGGAAAAACATGTGAGTGCCGATAAATCTACAAAACCCTGAGAAAAGAACATGTTAACAACATCCACTTCAGGTTCTTCCCCCCATGTTAACACAACAGGGTGACAAACAGTGGACGAGCAGCATTGTGTGTCTTCAGTGTAGCTACTCACCGATGGGGCCGGCTTCCCCCCCTTCGCAGTACAGACCAAGGTGAAGTTCTGGGCTTGGTATCGACTGAAGGGGGCCGGAGAGTTCTCTGCCACCACTGATATGTTGTTTGGAGGTGCTGCGGAGGGGACAGGGCAAGAGAGCGTTCGTCAAACAATATTCCAACAGACACACAAAATGCAAAATCCTCTTCCACCGGCTCCGTGCACTCTGGGGGTTTGCTCTGAGACGGCGTGTCATCTTTGGGTTAATCATATAGGAAGAGCCGCGGTGACAGCGCCAGCAGCAGGAGGGAGAGCCGGGAACGTGCCGGGCTCAGATGTTTAAAATAAAACCGACTCAAACAAATCCTCCAATCCACCTCTATCTATTTTTCATAAGGACGCGTGAAACCCGCTGAGAGAATCTCCACTTAAAGTGGAACCTGAACGGTCCCCCCCCCCGTGGCTCTCGTGAGTCAGACGAGGCAAATAAGGTAGAAAAGCTCATACATATCATGTCTTCAGCCCCGTGTGCAAATCTCTCCAGGGATCCCAGCACGTATGTCACGGCCGTGTAAAGAGAAAACATGTGATCGGGGGCTTCACAGCGTTATAGAGGAGCGTGGGGGTGAGGAGGAGGAGGAGGAGGAGGAGGAGGAGGAGGAGGAGGAGGAAAGGAATGGAAAATCTCTAACATCCACCCAGAAGAACCGTCTGTTCAACATGCAGCACTCTGCTCCTCGTAAGGCGGCTTAAATATGAATATGAAATATGAATATGAATACTTCACAGAACCACGTTGACGCCGGCTCTGAGACGCATCAACACGTAGATTCCCACCGACGCCGCGGCAGCAGAGGAATCTCCAGCTGCACAGAAGGACCGGTGGAATTCTGATGAGCATCACCGGCACTAACCATCAGCTGAGGAGGTTTTTTTTTTTAAGATGCAGAGTATTACCTGTGTTCTGTATATTCAACATGCCTTCTCTTCACGAGGGGGGGTTTTACATGCACCACCATGTGTTGACTGGCGTATCACTT
>NC_070627.1:5219390-5222785 GCF_947347685.1 Pleuronectes platessa | reverse complement strand
ATTTCAAAACTTAATTTAAATTAAGACTCATTTCAACCTTCTTGTTCACGTGACCTGCGAGCTATCAGAGAGACATGAAAAAAGAAATACTCCCAAAAAAGCTAAAGGCAATCACCAAGGACCCTATCACAGTTTAAAGGATATAAGGGAAGTTTCACAGATATGAAAGTGTGCCAAGATGCGGCGCTGAGAAGAAAGAAAGTTGTTATGGATTGTGGAAAGAGATTAAAAACGAAGAGCTCCAGGCAGGTCTGGAACAATCTTGGAGTTGTGGTTTTGGCCGCACACTAAACCCAGCAGAGCAATGTGGGCCAAGGCCAATAAAGACACCCGAATTGAAAGAAAAGCCCAAAAAGGTGTTTTCAAAAGCGTTCCGGGATAATCCACAGTCCATAAAGTGCTGGCGTTTTATGGATGGATGAAACCAAAGTAGAGCTCTTTGGGCGTAAAGTGCATCAAGAAGAGAAAAATACACTCCAGTAAAAAACAGGTCTGAGGCTGTATCACGCTGTGAGCCTGATTCAGCCGCCTCTTATGCTGGACGAGCGTATCAGAGGAGTGATGAAACCAGCAAGCCATTTCAGAGTGAGACGTGTGGCCCAGTGTCAGAGAACTAAGGTTTGAGGGAATAAAAGGTTTTTCACTCTTTCAGGCAAGACGACCTACAGCACACGTCCAGCACCACAAAGGAAAGGTTGACAAGGGAAAACGCTGAAATTATCTTAACCCCGAGATACCATCGGTAAACTGAAAAGGCTAGAATCTGCCGATGGGAAAATTACACCTGTGAAACTTGAGACTACCGGCAGACAAGTGCAAGAAGCTTCGGAGTGGCTACCAGAAAGATTTACAGGTGGTGATTGATGCTAAGTGTTCTGAAAGCAAATATTAGTGAATGGAGCCAATTGTTGCATCTGCGGGTCCATTGTGTGTTTTTTTTGTTGAGTCCTCACACAAGTTCTGCTTTTACGAAAATTGGCTCATTCACTTCACGTACTTGAGAAATCAGTGGCTTTGACCGGGACTGTGCTGAGAGATCACTCCGTGTGGCTGAAGCACCATTTTTGTGTCGCAGAATTAAACAGAGAATAATGTCGGCCCCTTCTGCGTGAAGCATGGTTGGTGGCAACACTTCAGGACATTGAAGTGTGATGAGCCAGAAGGTGACACAGAGGATAAATGAGAGAGTAATAGAGAATCACATGGAGGACCCTTTAGGACCATCTCCACGGTGGTGGGGCCTGGTGCATGCTAAAGGGACGGCACGGCAAACACTTCAGGACCCAACTGATGCTTCTGACAAAATTGGCATCTTCTCTGAGAGCTGAGCACCAGTGGTGGGGGTGGGGGGGGGCTGTGTTTGAGTCACTTTATGTGTCGACTCTGGCCCAAGATGTTCTCTCTCCACTTTGCAAACAAGCACAGGACACAGAGGGATCGGCCGCTCCCGAGCAATCCGTCAAACGCCACCGCTCCCAAACAAGCCTCTCCACACACCGGTGAGCAAACGTGCAATGCACCAGGTCCCCCCACACACATTCACTAAAACTCTTTCCTGCCAGTGCACCAAACTGCTGCGTCTGCAGGCGCCGCTGTGTTCAGGCCGCTGCGCCGTTAATCCAACTCATTTATAAACGAGCACCTAAATATACACAGCGCTTAATTAAAGTTTGGCATCCATTATTGAAGCGAATCCTAGTTTTATGGGATGAGAAGGTAATTAGTCCCCTCAACACCTTGGCGCTCATCTCCCCTTCCTTGGGGTTATAAATACCAGCCCCCCCGCGGCCTCGTGGCGAGCATCCGGTAAGTTACAACCTCTCACTCGGCAAGAGGCGAGAAGACGGGGATTTCTGGACCTATAGGTATATCTCGTGTTTGAGACTACGTGCAGCTCAACTGGTTTTATATAAATCCAGTGTCTTTGCCAATATGAGCAGATCGACACGACCCAGTGGTCAGAGGCTGGGTTTGTGTCTGCTGTGTGAAATCTCTCCGTCTGAATCTAGGCTCACTCACGAGGCTGCAGCCTAGAGCACGTAGCACCTGCCCTCTGCTGCCGTGCGTCTGACACTTGTGTGTCTGCCTCTGCCGCCGCACAATGTGTATATATATATATCCAGCTGCCAGGTGTTGGTACTGGCCAGCAAGTGCACTGGGAGTCACTGGGCGGCCACTAAGTGCAACCTGCTGAGAGAACTCCTAATGCAGCATTGTCAAACCGAGAGCTGGCTTCCCAAGGTCGTGATCTGTTCTGAGGAGATGAATAACATTTCCCTGTTGTCTTTGGGACGTCACGTCTGTAGGAATCAGTTTGGGTAATAACAAATAATGACCCTATCTCCGCCATCGGGAAGAGAGCTATTGATTTCTTTAGCCGCCAAAGTCTAAAATGATGACCTTAGCTTTGCAGGGGATGGATATGTCACAGTTTGCAGAATGAAATATCTTTTGTATTTGATCGGTGCCGGGTCAGAAGTCCATCCCCCAGACATTTTTAGAATTACAATAAACTGAAATATTAAACTGTAATAACAACACATATCTCATGCTCTAAAAAGTCAGCTGCTTTCCAGTCCTCTGCTTCACGAATAAAAAGGAATATATTTAAAGTATTTATTGAAAAGATGTAAAAAGAACAAGAGAATATCAGTCCTCCAAAACTTTGAACCATTGACTGGATCCAAACTATTCATTTAAATTCAGTCATTTGTAACTTGCACCTAAACCAATGTTGTTTTTGTTAAAGTGAAGTAGAAACACAAGTCAGACGACAAAGCTTATTATCTGTTGGTCACATTTCCTGTTGCCCCTTGTGCGATTTACAGAAAATGTGTTTGCAGCCTCGTTAGCAGAAGCCGTTGGAACTTTCAGCAACTAAAAAATCTCTCCACCACTCATCGGAGTATTTGTATGAACTTCAGCATGTAACACTGGGCTGGGTTACATTTGGGTTACAACTTTTAAACATGTTTCCAAGTTTAACCAAAGTGACACGACAAGGTGTTCAGTGAAATATTCAAGTTTCTACTTTGGTGTCAGACCCACAGTCGTCCTCACTAAGACCTGGTTAATATAGAAATCTATTACACTCTATTACAATCTATTACACTTCTATTACACTGTCAGTTTTCTGCCCTGCGTGTTTAAACATCTGGGTTGAACCCTATGTGGGACTGAGAGGGAAAAGCACTTACAGTGAGTTCTACAGCCTAACAAGGACTCTCCAGCGTTTTTCTCTCACAGCAAACAACTCGTCCATAAATCCCTTTTCAGCTCAGATGCAGATTTTAAGCTTTGATAACAACGGAAAGTCTCGTCATAGATTATCATACTGTTGTGCCCCAATAATTACATTTACAGGCTGTAAGTACATGTAAGTAGGTAATAAATGG
>NC_070627.1:5096890-5216890 GCF_947347685.1 Pleuronectes platessa | reverse complement strand
CCTCCCCCACCCAGCATCCAGGGTCTTTTATATAAAGCACAGGAACCTTGAATACTGAATTCAGGGCCTCACTGACAAGATGTTTTTTAAGATGGGGATGAGGTGCAGCAGTTGGTACTCACACATAACAGTAAGAAAAACGTTCCCTGAAGCCAGGACCACCTTCTCCCTCGTCGCCCGGTCGTAGATGCCCACGTGGCACTCGTACGGCCCGTTGTCCGAGATCCGAACCTCCGGCAGCCTGTGGAGCACAAGAATCAACCTGTGAGTTCAAATCTATGCATTTTAGAACTAATGTGGCAGGAATGCACAGAGAAAAACATCAAGATAAGAAGAGATCAAGATCATAAATGTTAACTTTAACTGATATGAAGTTATAAATGCCTTATAAAGCAAAAAGCAGGATGACAGACAAATGTTTCCGTAGCCAAAAACTTTATTGAAACATTTCTACACATACAGCAGAGGCTTTGGTCTATTTACTGGTTTTAAACTGGCTAACACCAAAATAAACTATAATAATATGACATAACAATATCAATTACTTAAAATTATAGTGTTAATGCTACTTCCTTTTAAACACTGCATCCCAAATTCCACTATCGAACAGGAGTCCTTGATGAATTAATTATTAACTGAGGTGAAATTAAGGTAAAGTTCATCATATTAAATAATTTAGCAGTTTGAGGTTCTAAACTAATTATTGTTACCGAATGAGTGTATCATTGTTAATGATGGTTATCATTTAATAATGATTTGCAGCATTACATACATGTCAGACTTCTCAAGGTCCTTTAAGAAGACCAAACAGGCAATCTGCATAATATTGTGTTAATAACTATACGAAATTAGTCAAACGTTATTCATTAGTTATTGTAAATGAATAACTAATAGTAGGTTGAGCAGGTATTTAAGATTATTAAAGTATTTTACTACTTTCAAAGGAACACAACTGAAACCAGATTCGTTAAGTTTCATTACAGGTAAATTATAGTAATTATTTCCCTTCCTCTTTCCCTCCTATCATTTTTTGCGTATCATTTTGCAAAGAAAACAACAAAGCAACAGTTGTGAGTCAGTGACGGCAGATTCCCTGAAAGAGCAGAGCAACACAATCTGTATTCTGCACTCGGCTAATGTGTCAACAATGAAAAATCAAAGTGAGACACTGCTGGTCACATTTAGCCTCTGTGATTTATTCCCACAGAACAGGAACCAATGTCCTTGCCGCCCGGGTGTTTGTGACGGGGACCTCTGTTGGTGCAGCACCCGGCCGTTAATGAGTTCAGCTGCGGTAGTGAGTGTGTGTCTGTGTGAGTGTGTGTGTCTGTGTGTGAGTGTGTCTGTGTAGAGTATACTCTTTCCTCATCAAGCAGCTGTCTTTGAGCTGCCCTTGAGCAAGGCACTTTAACCTGGAATAAAAAAAAAGCTTAAAGGATAACACTGGCTTTAGCTGGTTTCTATTCTTAGCATTTCCAATAAAGTCTTAATCCACACATATATTTTCCACTTCTAATGTACTTAACGTATCTACTTGTTTGACCTTTTGTGTCTGTAAGAATCATCTTATTTCGTCCATCTTTTATTTATACAGCTTATCCTTATTGGTGGGATGGAGCCAGGACCATTTAAAAGGGATTTGAACTTATTTCTTCATTATTACCAGAGGCTTCGTGAAGGGCCTCGTTGGGGGGTTTCTAACGGGATGCACCATGGACAGGTTGTCGGTCCAGGACACATCTAACAATCTAGAGTCTTGTCCTCCCCCCCCCCCCCCAATCTGTTTGTACTTGGGTGGTGGGAGGACATGCAGACTCTGGGCCCAGGACAAAGTGCTTGGGCTGGGAAGGGATTATTTAAAATCCTAAAATATTAAACGGAACCTAATAACATGTGTTTCGAGAGTTGAACCATTATCTGCCCATTGTTACCAAGTTTGACGAGGATGTAATGGATGGACCAGGTCCAGAGAAAGCAAAGTTCAAACACTGAACTTTAAACTGAGAAGGTAAAGTTTTGGCTACACGACCAAAATGTTTGGCAAAGTGTATTTGAAAAGCTGAGACCATCTCGGGATCTAAAGTGCGTTGGTCTCCACCGGCGCTTCCTTGAGGGATAAGCATGAAACAAGTCTTTTCCTCGCCACATGGTGAACTGATAGGCGCGGCACAGCGCTGGCAGCGGGGAGGTAATTGGCTTTGTCTTGGCTGGTATGTTGTTACAGTAAAAGCTGATGTGGCCCATTGCTTTGTGTTTTTTTTGTGTTTTTTTAACAAACAAAGCCAGAGTCCCCGGTCCACAATCCTGACTCCGGCAATCGTGGATCCACACAGGCGCGGAGAAAAGGAACCGAGCAGAGATAAGACGTTCGGCACAAAGAAAACCCCCGACCACAGCAGGTCCCCGGGGGGGGGGGGGTGGGGGGGGGGCTGCTCCTGAATTTTGACAGCGAGACGTGTCCGTCAGAATTACAGGAGCGGGGGAACAGAGGAAAGATTTAACACCTCACATTGAGGCTCCTGTTAAATATTAAGACTGGTGGAATTAATCTTTCGGCACGCCCTCTAATCTTTGATGTCAGGCGTTTCAGAAGTGCCGGTCCGTTGAGAAGCCTTTTCACGGCTGTGGGTCCTTCGTCAGCTAATGTTTAAAATCGGAAGGATAATGAAATCACCTTTTAAATTGAACAGAACTAATAATGATCATATCAATAGACTTTAACCGTGGATTTTGTCAAAACCCTGATTATTGGTCTGGTGAGAAGACGTCTTATAACCTTTTGTCTTTTAAAAAGCAACAGTGACTGGAGCTCTTAGCAGGCGAGTGGAGGAAACAAACCTTTTTAACTCATTTTAATAAACTTTTATCCGGTCTCCTGAGTCCTGCTTGTGGTAAGCAGAGTAAAGCAGCAGTGGATTTATCGGTGCAGCGTGACTTCTTGACTTCAGCCCACCTCCTGTTCCCGGTTCTCACTTTACCAGACAATACGCTCTGTGTCTTCCATTAGCGCTTCGCTCTGGGCCCAGAAACCTTCCTCGTTAAAGAGTCTCTCTCTTCTCGTCTTCCTCTTCTTCTTCTTCTTCTTCTTTTATCACTTTTTCATGTTTTTCATTGTTTGCTTTCATGGGTTCTTTTGTCCTTTTACTTTGTTGCCAAATCATGCACCTCATTAATCAGTGACTTTTAAAAAAAGATCCCAACCCCCGCCCGCAGCCTCGCACACAGAAATGAGTATTATCACTTGAATATGGTGAACGAGCACCCGAGAGCAGAGGTGAACAGACTTTTCTTTCTTTTTTTAAACCTGCCCCTGTACACCAAAGAAAACCTGCACCTACACGTCGGGGATCGATAGCAATGGGCCCCCACGGAGGAGGAGCAGCAGCTAAATAAAAAACAGCACACCGCAAAGAGGGATCGATTGTCCCCGAGGAGGAGCTGCATCTGAAAGCTCTTTCCTGTTATGTAGGCCTTCCCCCCGCAACTCCTTCTGCCTACAAATGCAAGCAAACCGCCGAGATGGGGGTGGGGGTAGGGTGGGGGGGGGGGGGAGAGCTCTCTTGACGGAGCGGTTGGCTGAGAGCTCGTCCAGGCCAATCTCCGCTTCAGATCAACCAGCACCTTTGTCAGATCTTCCTTCTGGCCCGAGCCTCGTTGGGGGGCGAGTGGGTGAGGAGACTCTCCACTGCAGCCGGGTGCTCACTTGATGGAGAGCAGAGATGAATGGCCTCGAGGACGGTGTGCAAAGGAAAAGGTGTGTGATCAGCCACGTTTCCTTAAGGATTGAGCATGAAAGAAAAAAAAGGATGAAAACTATGCCGTGATTCTCCGGTACCCGGGGGGGGGGGGGGGGGGGGGGGGGTTGATTGACTTTCTGCTGGCTGGTTGCATTACAGGAAGTGCTGATGGAGGCTCGATGTCTCAGTTTTTTTTATCCGACACAAAGCCGCGGCGCTGTTTGTTTGCCGTCCTAAGCGCCGCATTCATGGATTCAAACCCACACAGATGCAGGGGGGGGGGGAGCTCAGAGATAAAACGAGGAGAAAGCACAGAGGCTTTGCTGAGAGAAGAAGAAGAAGAAACCTCAGAGTAGCTCCTGAATGATTACAGTCATTCTAAAAGCCCTGTTCAATGAAATAGGTTATGCATTACTTATCATTCATTACCACTTTAAGAAGAAAATCATTTACTCACCCCTCTTTAGGAATATTTATTATTCACCACATAGATAAACTCTGTGAGGAAATCCTTTAACTAGAATTACCACTAAGTCTTTGAATGCCTCTTCCTACCAGGGGGTTCCTGACATTGTGCATTTGCAATAACATGATTTTACTCTGACCTTTGATCAGTAAAATCAAATCAGCTAATCTGTGAGTCTAAATCAACTTTTGGGCTAAATTTAAATTCATTATCTCGAGGCATTCTAAGGATAACACGTTCACAAGGCCTAAAAGGTTTTTGTGAGGTCACAGTGACCTTGACCTTTGAACACCAAAATCTAATCAGTTCTTCCTTCAGTCCAACTGAACATTTTAACCAAATTTGAAGAAATTCCCTCAAGGCATTTGAGAGATACTGTGTACTCAAGAAAAAGATGAACGGATGGACCAACTGGCTGTCGCACACTCAAAGGAATAAAACGTTCCTTTGACTTATTTTCATTGTCATCATAAACTAAATTGAAAGTGTATTTTATCTAGTATCACAATACTGTTGCAACACTTGAAACTTCCGAGGTAAATTCTGTCTCTTTCCCGTCGGAGGCCTCAGTGGACACCACGCTCACCTTTAGCCTCAAGATCGGGGCAGGAAGATTTTTCACGGGAACATTTTTAAATATGTAACTCTAATCGAATGAGACAACCTTGATACAACTTCCCACAGGAAATATTTATCAATTATTGAAACACCTTCCTGAGCTCTGGTCCCTCCTGAAGCTGCAGGAACAAAAGCGATGGGGTTTGTCCATTAGTGAGTGCGACAGGTGAAATAACACACGGGTCCACTGGCGTTTCTCTAATGAGGTAAAACTGAATAAATTCATTTTTTGATCACCTTCAACCTGTCAAACTCCCCTTAGTAATAGAAACTACTCAAAAGGCAATTTGCAGGAGACAAGACACGTCCTTTTCCTCTTTGTGTTTGGACGCAAATTGAGATATTTGCATATGGACATGGGGGACATGTCCCTCTCAGAGTCAAGTACTGGATTGATTTAGTCGTTTCTTAAATTCTCACATGACTGGTGTCAATTTACCTCCATGATAAAGTATAGAATTGGAAAAGGACAGAGAAGCACTGACATTCAGGGACGACCTGAGTATCCAAAAGGTCCTTCAAGGTAAACCCCATGATGCAGTTTGTCTGTGACCTCTACAAAGACCCACAAGTCCTCTATGCTGCGACTCCATTAAGGGACAGACGACATCATCTGTCAGTGCCGTGACAGACTCCTCCTGAAAATCAGTTTTACATTAAAACTGCATAGTTCCGTTTAGCCAAAAAAGGAGACGGTAGATTTAAGATATAAGATGATTTTTTTTGTGTTACATTTAGACAAACTTTGTGGTCTGCGTTAAAATATTATAATAAATGTGGTTACTCTTACTTTTTTACTGTAAAAGATCTTTTGTGTTAAAGTCCAGAGTTTGGTTGACAATTCCTCTCTAAGCCACAAGTGGGCGCTGTAACTTGATTGTAACACAATGAGGCTGTGTCTGAAATGATTGACAGTTTATCTGATGATAGAAAGTTAATCATTTGTGTGTCTGTCAGTTTCAAAGCAGGGAGTTGATAAAGCTTTGGTTTTTTTATTTTAAGTGGTCATGTGGCTGATGTAGTCGGTGAGGTCATTGGCAAGAGAGCGGTCACACTTCAACACTCCATGTTTTGTGGTGCATGCTGGGTAATTACAGATTTGCTTTTTTTAATTTAATTGCACTCCATGAAGTAGGGCAGTGCAATATAAACACAATAGGTCAAACCATATCCATAGAATTAAATAGTAATTATTATCCGAATCTCTTAGTAGCTGAAAACATCCATTTGATTCCTGACGATTCTCTGCCAGGTGAGTTTCTTTGGAGACATCTGAGTCTGGGTTTTGTGTTGAGTTTTGTGTTGATCACCTCTCAGCCTCTCAGCCTCTGACATCTTTGTTCTGTTTGGAATGACTCATGCGTGGGTGGGACGAGAGGTGAGTGTTGTTTGAGCCGGTCGAGGTGACCAGTCTGTGGCAGAATGTGCAAAAACACAGCTTTTCTGATCTGTGACTTTTCATACGCATGGAACTGTAATAACGATGTTCTCCTTTTTTCGGTTTTACCCTGTTCTGTGTCAAGTTCACTCCTTTTTTGTTTGAGTTGCCTTCATGCAATCTCCCTGCAAAGCACCGAACAAATTATGAAAAATACTGCTGCAAGGAATGTGAGTTGTGCAGTAACCAATAAAACTGAATATGAAACAACAGATGCTTTCCTTGTGCTTTATAATATATTCTGCATGGTCTTAATTTGAAGGTTTTCCAAAAGCATTTTGCTGCCGCTTGTAGTTTCTCAAAATCTCTCAGAATTTCCTGTGGTGGCCTCTGATTTTCTTTGGCTCCTGCATCTGACTTCTTTCGCTGGAAATGTGTGAAACCAGTCCTTGATTAGACACTGGACCAGCATCAGTGGGATGGAGCTGGGATTGGTCTGAAGGACGAGGCTCACTCAAAAACCTGAGAGGGGAAGAGCTCTGGTGCCAGGCTGTTCAATGAGAGTGGGCTCCCCTTGACAGAGCCTGTACAGAGCAAATTTCAATAGCTCATATTAAAAAGAAAGTCATCATTATATGAGGGGGGGGGGGGGGGGGGTTCTTTAAGTTGTAAATAGGCCATGGCGAATGACAGTCCTCGTACCAGCAACACAATAATCTGTTTTTGGTGTTTTTTTCCCTAGAATATTCACTGGAATGTTCCAAAAAATATTCAAAAGAAAGTCACCTCCTTCCACCTTTTACCTTGAAAGTCATGGACGTTGTTAAAAGAAAAACCCGACTGCTGGCAGGAGATGTAATGTGGACTCATCAGAAATATTTCATGCCCAAAAAAACATTTATCTTTTTCTTCAAAAGTGGATTTAAAGCCAACAGCACGGGAGAGAGAAAATAAAAGACACAGGGAAAAACATTTAAAGAAATATATCTCCTAAGACCGAACCTCTGCTGACCTGGGTTCGTGCTACTTTCATCTTTTGTGACTGAAAAACCTCTGGATCTTCAGATGGTCCTTCAAATCCCAAGAGTCATCAGCCACATGTAAGAGATCCACCATTTGTCGACTCTGTGCACTTGAATGCAGAGCGAGCAACAGCTGTTTCCATTCTCTGAGAGACGATGACTAATCGACGTCAAAGGCAGATAAAACCAGGCAAACTGAGAAGGAGTCAATATCAGTGTCATTTCTGAAACCCTCTCATAATTGAAAGATAGCACGTGCGGAGGAAAAGAACCACCTCCATCATTGCTGCTCTATTACAGCGCAATAATCAATATTGCGGCGAGGAGAAATGTGTTCTACAAGAGGCTGGGTGGTGGGGGGGGGGGGGGGGGGGGGGTAGCTACAAATACATTTTCTCCAAACAAAAATGCTGAGTTTATAAAAGATACAGAATATCGAGGCATTCATTTAGGTTGTACAAAATGGATTAGTCAGACTGCTCCGGCTTTGTGCAGAAGATTTAAGGTTCTCAGGTGGAGACGGGAGATTAGACCGAGTTGAAATGAGGCTTTTCTTTGCATTTCTTAGCCGAGCTGAGCTTCTCCGTTACACCATGAAAGTGGGATTGTGTGTTTTTTTTGTTTGTTTCCTGACTGGAGGAATGGTGAGACTGAGGCCGGGGGGAGCGTGTGATTCTCTCAGGTCGACAAACACGGGCTTCAGCATTGTGATGCATGATCTGGATGCAGGTCAGCGCAGGTAGAACCCAAGCGTCCCTGAAGCTGGATCATCGGGAAAAACATTCCTCCCCTTGGGTGCGTTGTGTTGGACTGACTCTCACTTCTGCTCTGTGTGTGTGTGTGTGTGTCCAGGCATGGGGGGGGGATGTTTTCTGTTTGTGTATGCAGCCATGTTCCCTTTGTTTGTGAGCATGTACGTGTGTGTGCACCGCTTCATTGTGATGATGCCTATTCTCCCACAGGGATGGTCGGATTGTCCGGATAAATTACCCTCAGCTGGGCAGCGACATCACACACGAGAAAAGAGGGACGGGGGGGGGGGGGACGACACAATGAGGTTGGAATGCACATGAGCAGAATCAAAGAGAATCAAAGAGAAGCAGAGATGAGATGAAAGCAAAGCGATGAAACCTGGAATCAGCACAAAGGGACTCAACGTGTGACGCATCAGGGTTTTCAAATGAAGTCGTAGGTGTGCGACACACGGGCCGGCCACTTCCTTTGTGTTGCCGCGGAATAAGAGAGTGGGAATCTGCAGCGAGCGCCAGAGCACGAGGAGCGAGAGAAAGTGTGAGGAGAGGAGGGGGGGGGGGGGGGGGGGGGGGGGGGAGACATCTGCAGCCATACTGCCGGGGCCTGCGGTAAAAAGAGAGAGAGAGAGAGAGACGGTCCCCAGGACGCCTTAAACGTGTAATCAAGCCGAGCACAGCCAGATGACTCCCCACCTCCTACTACTATGCTCTCTCCATTTCCTGTCCTCTCTTGCTGTAAAAAACTGTTACTGCATACACAGTGTGTGTGGGGAGGGGGGGGGGGGTTGTGCACACACTGGATCACAGAGGCCAGAGAGACGTGTGCGTGTTCACCTCCGAGGTTTCGTACACACCTAGTTTTAACATGTGGTTTTCAGGATCCAATCACGAGTGGACAGTTCTGAGTGTGTGTGTGTTATCAGTTGATATTAAATACATGAGTCCCGTGATCGGATCTCAGCTCCCGGCTCTTGACAAACACACACGTATGATATTTATGTTCACGTAGACCAAGCTATGTTGTTCTCTACACACGTGTGTCCCATGTCAGTTTGTGTGAGAGGTGCAGAGACGAGTCAGGAGAGTCTGAATGAACCTCGTGAGGCTGTGAAGGAAGATTTTATTAATTTAATTATCAATCATTATGTCTACGTATGTCTGTTAGGGGCTCAGAGGGCCATCAGCTTCACGTGTGGCCCGGACCACCTCCTGATATCCCATCTGAGTGTGTTCACGTCTGTATTTAGAGCCGTCAGCTTGAGATGGAATCACAGAACCCACCTGTTAACACCAGGTGTGTGTTTGCTAATGCACCTGAGCTGGGCGGAGCTACATTTGGATATATATGCACCTCTGCAGCTGGATTGAGACCCAGCTCCCCAAGGGGGGGCCAGATGTTTCCCAAATCTCTAACATTGAACGTCTTATCCTCAGAGTTGGTGATTAGATTTGTGCCGCTGCCTCCTCCTGTCCTCATGTAATAATGCAGTGACCCCCTTCACCACGGTCACTCCAGTCCAGGCCCGGTCTGACCAGGAGCAGATGGCCGGGGGGGGAAGCAGTGCAGCGCCGAGCAGGAGAGGTCACCTCGGTGCACGGAGCATCAGGAGTGATTATATCATGAGGTTAGTAGAGTTTGGCAAATCACGGCCACAGAGTCACAGAGATGAGTGGTCGTGTTTTTTATAAAATGAAAGTCGGAGGCTCACCTGACAGTGGACTGGTACACGAGGTCCTCGCGTCTGCGGTAATCCTCCATGTGAGAGTAATTAGTATTAAACATAGCGTCATAGGTGAAGATCTTCTGCTTGATGGTCCCTCCATCTGTGACCTGAAAACAACAAGAAGAAGACAAGAAGCCTTAATGGATGTTTCCTCTGATGATGGATGGGACAGGGCCGTACCTGTCTGCCCCCCCCCCCGCCCCCCCCCCCGGAGCTTCTCCTACATACAAACTGTTGTTTCACGGCCCGGAGAGGAGATAGCACTCCTGCCTTCAAGTTATCTCGGTGCGGTCGTGATAAGCTTGCTGCTTATGAAGCACGAGCGCGGGGGGGGGGGGGGGGATTGAACATGATAACATGATAACATCAGTCTCGCAGACAGCTGCCCGTCTGTTTCCGTGCACATGGTTAAGTCTTAATGAAGACTGACACAGCGCGGTGTTGGGAATGTGTCAAGCGGCCTGATTTCTGCAGAGGTAATGGCTTGTGACGAGATGCTGCAGAGGTAGGGGGTGGAAGGGGGGGAGGGGGGGGGGGATCGGATATTCAACAACACTGGTCTCATCTTTTTTTTATTATTTTCTATCTGGGCATGGTATATGATGGAGCACTTCTTCCCCCTTCCTAATATTCACAGGAGAGTTGAAGTCACTTAGCATTTGAATGACTGTGATTTCTTCTCCCCTCAGAAACCACAGACAGCCATGAAAAAAAGGTGACAGGATTTTAATGGAGCCTCTAATGCTGCTTTGAAGAAGGGGGATTGTTGGTGGGCCGGGGGATTCTCCTTTCATTTCGCGGCGAAGATGCTATCGTTCTGATCCGATCCAATCCCCCCCCCCACCCCCCCCCCACCCCCCACCCTCGGTGAGGTAAACAACGTCAGAGCGATTCATTATAAGTCCGTATACGATTGTATAAATGTATACATTACCTCGCGAGGGGAGACAAAGCTAAATTGTGTTTATATGAGTAAACGACTGTTCCCTGTGAATGGGGGGGATCTCTCTTAACCTCTCGCCTCCAGAGACAGAGCATTGCTTCAGGCTACGTTTGCCAAGTGGCGCTGCACAGGGAGTCGACTGCACTCAAACAACCTGAAGCACGGTTGTCAGTATAAATTACCTTTGTTACTTATAAATATAAGGGGGGGGGGAGGGGGGGGGGGGGGGGGGGGGGGCGTTTAACCCCTTGTAGACGGACGTCGCGAATTTGCCTCAAACCTCATTCCGATATTAATGCCGCGAGGTGACGATTGTGCCTGATGGTGCAAATACTACACATACCAAGGAAGGTATTGGAAGCACTCCGCCGCCATCTAGTGGTCGAAGTGGAAAACACATACTAGCCAGTTGGGACTGTGCAGCAAAGTTATTTTGAGGTATTAAGCTGTATTTTAAATACTGTGATGATGGAACAGCAATGATTATACAGAAACATATGTTGTTATTCAATTTGAAGCAAAGCAGCAATAATCTACATAACAGAGACTAGAAAATTTGTTAAATTAAGGTTATGCCCCATTATGCCTAATGTCACTAATTTGCCTCATACCTTAATTTTATATATACTGTTAATGCTATGTTAAAATTCAAAATTTCTACTTAATTTAGCAGCTAAAACACAAAAAAAATTCTATAATTGGAAACTAATTCAGGCAGTAAGGGGTTAAATACTTTTATAGATTTAAAATATTAAAGGTCAAGCCACTTGTTTGCAAGTCTTTTGTTTTATACAGCGCTCTTCCACTTGGGCAAATGATTTCAGACGTGTGTGAGGCCACTGGGCTGATGGAAGTTTTGTTGCCCTCCTCAAGAAGCTTGAGAGAGAGAGAGAGAGCTGTGGACACGCAGACGTTTTCAATATCAGCTCTGAGATGTAGACACCGAGCAATGATTCGGCTTTGTTTGAGTCACAGAACAGGGAGACACACACACGGGGGAAAGGTCAAGCCTCTAAAAGCAAAGCCGTGTCTGAGAATTGTGCTTTTTTCTTGTGCCACCGGTGCAGTTACAGTAATGGACCTTTTAAAAACATCACCATAGGGATCCGAGAGGCGTTTCTGTCTGACATGGCTGTAAAACACCTGATCCGAGAGCAGTTCTGCAGAGTTTAAAAATAATACCGCACTCAACTTCCCTTCTCTTTTATATCTATAATGGAAACTGGGGGGAGGGGGGGGGGGAGGCTGCACATGTGCACTACGAATCAATAATGAGACATATGTGATATAAACTGCAGGGTAGTAAAGCATGAGAGACATATTTATAACTGTCAACGGAATTGGCTCATTTCTTTTATATTTGTTGGAGCGGTGCTTACAGGCAAAAACTGCATCAACACATTTCAACCCTACAAATAACATTTCCCGCTTGTCTATTTGGAATCTTTAAAAACACATCTTTAAAATACTTTGCCACCATTAACAGCTTAAGTCAGACAACACAAAAACTTTATCAATGCTCATTATCTCCCTGCTTGTTTTCCTATATTCCCTCACACTAGGTTTGTGCATCACGACGACAACAACAAATAAGAACAATCAGGAAAACAGTCACACAAGAAATTCAATACCCAAGCAGAAGGAATGAGGTTTGAGAGTATTATAAGCCCACAAAGAGTAAGTGGTCAAATACCGTGACATCATATAACGAGCCTCTCTATTGGTCAGATGTTTAAACCTCCACCTTACGATTGTTGTGTCTTTGGTCCGACATGCGCTGCAAGAGAGAAAAGGTGAAACTCTGAAAAGCTGCTTTCAAACATGCACGGAACTCTGGGTAATCTGCTGAAGTTATCCAGAGGGGCTGAATGCTAGAATGCAAAAGTGTAATTGCTGCGGAGTTTCTCTGGAGTTTCTTTTTCTTTAGTCTCCAAAAGAGCCCCTGAATACAGCAGGAGGAGGATTGACTGCAAGTGGCTGCATTGATGACGTCTCTCACAAATAAGACATAAAGCATAAAGTCAACAAATATAAGATAACCATAACATTCTCCATCATGGGATGCTGCACACACACGGTAAATATGCATGCCTGTGTGTTTGTGTGTGTGTGTGTGTGTGTGTGGGCAAGCAGACACTCAACAAATCAACAGCAGCCCTTCAAGTGACCTCAAGCAGCCAGTGAAGTGCTCAGCCCTCAGGCAACACAGGCTGTGAAACAAGCCACTGCGTGATTTTACACATGGAGCTGAAACATTTAATCAGGTCGGACAAATTCCAGCTCGTTAGCGACTAACTGTAGCTTCACCTCGTTAGCATGTCAGCGGTGCTTATACCTCTAGCGCCGAAACATCCTGGGTAAAGAGACAAGGAACAAAAACACACACGGGCGACTCTCCAACCGACTTTTGTAAATATAATATACTTATTTATGCCAAGTGCATCACTTCTGTTACAGTGAATATCTGGGTTAGCACTAAGACGATGGCCTGAAGGATGTTGTTTCAAAGTCCTGATGTGGGAGTAGTTCAGGTCTAAGATGTCACAGATCTGCTGTGTGTGTGTTTGTGAGCTTAATGGGACTCAATGCAACGGCCTCGCTGCTTTTTTACAGCTTTTATATTTCACTATCACACGCCTCGGAGAAGATTTCTTTAAAAAGCACAACTGACAAAATAGTAGGAGAGTAGTTTCATGGGTAGATACTTCAAATCGAGGTAGGTGGACCTTTCTCCAAAGACGGAGAACTGGATAGTTAGCGTGAGCAGCAATAACCTCCGCTAGCATGAAAGCTGGGGAAGAAACAACATCTCAAACATGATCATCACAGCCCGAGGGGAGAAGTCACCAGGTGGAAAAACACCACATCAACGAGGAAGAAAGGCAAAAAGATCCACATGCTTGTTGATTCTCTCTTCAAAGGGAATTCTATAGTTTTTTATATTCCATTGATCATTATTTCAACGTAGTTTACTGTATTTCCAAGGCTGCACTTATTCACAGATTTCCGTTTACCTGAGATCTACAAAGCTTCAGGGACGGATGCAAACATCCTCTCACCCTGAGGTACTGGGATGAGGTGGAGACAATCAAACTGGTTCCATTTTCCCACTGAAAAACCTGGCCAATAATGCAGGGTGTCCAATATCTGGTTGTGTGGAAGCCATGAGGTGATTTCTGCCTCAGACAGGTCAACTCTGTGGCCCTCGCTCTTTATCTATCCCCCCTTAATGAATCCACTTCTTAATTAAGACTGACCTGTACACCCCTGCGTAATAAATCGGAATAAATCCTGCCCATCAGCGGATGTCTCCCTATCCCCAGAGATCTGTTTGTGGCATGAGCCCCTGACTGCAGATGGGATGGATCAGTGAGAATGGAGGACGTGGGAGGAAGAGGAAAAAAAGGAAAAAAAAAACACCCATGTGCCAAAATGGCTGTACAAGAGGGAGAGCAAGAGTGAGATGAAAACTCCTCGCTGCAATCAAAGGGTATTCAAAGCACCGTCGGGGAAGCGAGGCTCTGCTACAACGGCCTCGTTGAATCCAGGCCACGGGATGCATGTGAAGCACAGAGGCACAAAACCTCTCCAGCACTCGGCCATCTGGAGATATGAAAAGACAGACAAGGGTGTGGGAGAGTCACCTACCCCCTCCCCTGTCTGCATTGTGGCAGATAGCGGAGGTTCGGCCGAGGGAACAGCCAGCGGGCGGAAGAAAGAAAAGTCGGCGACAGGTAAACAATGGGAGGCGCTCAAAACCGGGTCATGTGCCCATCCTGAGACGTGATGAGGCCGAGACAATCTCCCGGCTCCGGCCTCCTTCCCTGCCGAGCTGACTCTAATGATGCGGGGGTCAGATTAGGACTGGATCTCAGGGGTTAACCAGAGCCCTCCTCCCGCTGCCTGTCTGGCCTGGGCCTATTTATAGGCTGCAGCTGCATCAGAAGCCACTGGAGGAAATTCAGCTAACACACTGCAGGCCCACTGTGAGAGATTTAACCTGAATCCTGCCTCATAATTTCAGGAACAAGTCAGAAAATCACTACAGCCCAAGTCTCTTTTTGTCCCATTCCTCAAGCGGGATATTTTAATCTCCAGCCCACAAAGATATCAGGGCCCTCGTGGACTCTAATGTTATGCTAAGATAGGGTTGGAGTAATAAAACCTTCACTTTGGGTCTTAAAGGTAGATATTAATGCCTTTTTCAAGAGAAGTTAATTCATATTCCACTTGTATGTCTTTGTGATCTGAATCTATCGGTCTCGCGCTCCGTGAGATGGGAAGCAGCATCGCTCTCACATAATGTCCTAATGAGATTAATTCCCATTCAGTCTCTCATTTAAAGACTTAGACGAGCAGCAACAAAGGAGACGATCAGAGCATTGTCGTGAACCAGCTTGGCACTTTTCTTCATATCCATGCTAATTTGCCCTAATATTAATATTCAACAAAGTGTCTTTTGGAAACGGGGCAGAAGCGTTGGGAGACATTGTCCTTCTTGTGAAATAATTGCTGTACGCAAGAGAAACATTAATAATGAGAGATTCAGGGGGGGACGTGCTGATACAATGAGTAATATGACAATATGACACAATGAGTTATACCTTTTTTTATATTGTAAATGTCATTTCATAAGAGACTTCATGACGTCACTGTTAATTACCGGGACTGGGAGAGACCACAGTTTTTATTATAACTCTAACAACATAAAATATCTCTAACTTAGTGGTATGCGCTGTTGTCTATACTCTCTCTCTCTCTCTCTCTCTCTCTCTCTCTCTCTCTCTCTCTCTCTCTCTCTCTCGCTCGTTAAAACATGCATAAAGTTTTTACCTTCCTCAGCAGGTGGCCTGCATTGATGGATACAGCTTTGGGTTGTGTGATGTGCCACAGGCAAAGAAACTTTGTAAACATAGCCCGATATGTATTATATGCCCTCCCAATAACTATACTGACATATTCACATTTCTTATACCTCATTTCTTATCTGTGTATTATAGTTTATGTACTTTCCAGTGACTTAGTGATGTAATTCCTGAGTAGGTACTTTTTTAGCCTATTTAAAATATATTATTATATTTGTATAATATTTGTGTTCATCATTTGCATTATATTTTCTTCTCCAGGACACAACAGTTTAATGTGTCAGGTCTTGTCAGGATCATATAGAAAATCATATGATGCATCTATAGGGACACAACTTTTCAATGGTCATACACACAGTTGTGTGATAATAACAGACACAGCAGAGAAAAATAAAGTTTTCAGATTATAAATGGAGACATCAGGTGGAACAGCAGGGCATATCTGTTCAATTGGAAGACACAGAAAAGCTGCAGGCTCTCTGTAACAAACAGGTAAACAACAGCCCTGTGCACTTCTCTATGTGAGGTAAGGGAGTGCTGAGGTTCAAGGATAATGCACCGGGCCCCGGCGAGGTAAGACATTCTTTGTCATTGCTTTTAATGGAGCACAGAGCGTGATAGACCAGCTACAAGCCACACAAAAGAGTCACACACGTGTTGCACTTATTCAAAGTATATCAAGCCAGAGGAAACACAATGCAGCAGGAGAAGAGTGCATCATGTAATAACTGATAACTGTATTATTCTGCAGCCCTTCCTTAGAGCTGCCGGGTTTAAAGTAGGGGGGGGGGGGGGGGGGGGTGTGTCCCTGCAGAACAATGAGTGAGTCATGGGGATATGTGTGCTCTGTAATGTTGATCTTCACTCGGATCTGGTGCACAGCCTCGGTGGCCCTTCCTCTTAACCTGTGTCTTCACCGCCCTGCATGCTGTGCTTCACTCCCGGCTGCTGGGTGACAGAGGACCTGGTTAAAGGGATTTCATGCTTCAAGCAACAGACTCCTCTCCTCCCTCTCTCTTTCACGACTCTCAGCGGGAAAGCGTGGCTAACACAGGCTGGTAGCTACCTGATGGGGTAAACATGTTCATTACCATCCGTGCACTGATTGGCTTGTCATGCAATATTATGATATTTTGGAATGGATGTCGGATTTAGAAGGAAAAGAGTCGGGTGATACCTCCAGAGGGAAACTGCTTCGAAACTCGTAAAACAGACGTCTCTGATCATCTTTTTTTGTTTCTGTCTGAAATCTCTAGAATATAGTTTCATGTTTAAATGAATCTGTCGTTATATAACAATTTTCAGTTCTGTGGCAACACCTGCCAATCAGAAGGCTTTGTGTATCCATGTCAGGGTCTTCGGTGAGACACGTTTTCAATCAGTGCCTTTCTCTACATGCACACACAGGCTGAAGCAGGGACAACATCATTAGAGCAGATTTTGTTTTTTTTTTCCTCTCTGGCCCGTCACGCTCCCCCCCCGCTCGGCTGTCGGGCATTTTCATTCCAACGGTACCGAGCACAAACAGGTTGTGATTGGCCGCTGCTGGAGCTGCCAGATTACATCCAGGGATTAGAGCCGGGGCCTCGTGAAACCGGTGCCACCGACAGGAAGAGACCAGCTGCATTCAGCTGCACCCGGGAGGGAGCGGGGGCGAGGGTCAGGCACAGGGCGGGTAGAAACTCAGGCAGTTAAGCGTTATGCAAGCGTGTTATCTAAAGCTCTCAGAGACAAGGCCGTCCAGAGTCGGTTATTACGGTCTGTCATTCTGAGGGAGACGGGATGAAGAGTTCACTACGGGTCAGACCTGTTGGAGACTGAACATCTAAACCAGGGGTGTCCAAAAAAATGTTTAACTAACAATTTAGTAGCATTTAAATGGCACTTACTTATAGCACTTTATAGTTTTGCTCTATTTTTGAAGAAATTGTACTTTCCTGATTCTTGTTGTTCGGGGTTTGAACCCTCGGGTACCCTTTGAAAGCATTGATTGTAAATCGCTTTAATCTAAGCGTCATTTAAATGAATTGTAATGTAATGGACTATGGCCCACTGTATTGTACTTCTCAGTTTAGACACTAGGTGGCGCCCAACTCACCCCTGACCTGCCAGCTGTCCCTCAGAAGGCCACCCCCCCCCCCCCCCCACCTGAGCGACGCAATTGAGGTGCTCAACTTTCAATGGTCCGCTCCAGGGCAGGGGGGCGTGGCGGCGTGAGTGGCCCAGACCTTTGGATTTGTTTCTGTATGTGGCCCTCGGGATAAAAAGTTTGGACACCCCTGATCTAAACTGTTATTTAGGTAAAACATTGAGTTCAAGACAGAAAGTACAGAGCAAAGGCTGAGAAAGAAAGAATAGCAGAATAACACTGAATACAATGCGTGACTGTCTGAGGACGTGTTCATATTTCAGCAGCAGCAGCAGCAGCAGGATAATCAGGGCAAGAAATCACTCATCCACCTCAACAATTACCATTGAGCTGCCCTCAAGCAAAGCACTTCTAACCAAATTGCTCAGTGAAGCTGATTAGCTAACAATAGCAAACTGGGTGTTCTGGGCAGCTCGCTGTAAATGTTAACATTTTATAATCACCACAGGAAATGGCCCCATGCTGATAAATCAAGAAGATGCTCTTTCAGCTCCAAATGTTGTTATATTGCTATTTACTATGAGCCTTTTTTTAGAACGTGGATCTTTACAAATACATCTATTCGCTTGAGTCTGCAGCAAAAGCAGGTTTTAAACTCGAAACTGAATAAAAAAAATCGGATTATTTTAAAGTTTTAAAGTGCAAGAGAGGATTGCATAACCAGCAATTAGTGGCACATTATGTAATATAGTGACTTGGGCTTCGTATCAAAGGATTCCATCAAGGGCGGGCAGGTAATGAGATGCAGCGCCGAGCGAGGGACATCATTGTGGGCACTTGTCCTTAATCTGTTTGATCAATGTGCTGTAAGAGACTCCATGTTCCCACCTCCCTCTGACAGGCTCTCTATTCTGCCTGCTCGTCGGCTGGAGGACGCAAAGAGGAGAAATGGAGAGAGATTTGAAAATGTGTGGATTAGAGGGAAATGCAATAGAATATTAAAATCTGCTTCCCATTCCTCCACGAGCCACCGCACAAGTTTTTAAATTTGATAATGAAATGAGAAAGAAATATAGACTTCACTCAACTGTAGTGGATCTGGCCCCAGACAGAGATTGTGCATAATTAGATTCTAAAGGAGTTAAGAGGATTCTTTCATCGACTGTAGATCACACAGCACGTCCCGGACAAACACGGTTTAGAAAACAAAATGTGCTTTCTGTGGATATTGCATGGATTTGCTTTATGGATTCACAACCAATGGGTTTCTAACAAGTCCATTTGCTTTTCTCCTCTGAACGTCTGCTCCTGTTTAAACCACATGATAACGATCCCTCCATCATCTTTACTGCTTGTCCTTTGAGGCTCGCCGGGCTGGAGCAGAAAGGCACAGAAAGGCCAAGTTTCACCAGGATGCAAACAAATACCCTTCTCTCCAACGAGCCACAGATGAAAGCTGGTGTTACCTTATTTACTTTCATTTAAATAAATGCACAGAGATCAAGGAGTTTCATTAAATGCTGCCGAACTGTCAGAAAGGTCCAATTTCCCAAGTTTCCCAACATGGACACTGCAAACACAATGTGTTGTTTTTAAATGACACCTTGACACCTCAGTCCAATAAGTGCAGGATAACAAAGAGCAAATCAATCCAATAAAACATATGGCTCTATATGGTGGAGAGTGCTTATCAGAGATGCACATGCAGTTTACAAGGGACAAAAGTGAAATATAGGCAATGACTAATTAGCATTTAAAGGTACAATTTAAAGCTACTTAGGATAAATCTCCAGCAACTAACCAAAATGTGTTGTATTGCATGAATTCTCCCAGTTGGGAACCAGTTATTTCAATAGTTCCAGCACCAGATGAAAGCACATTACCTTTATTACAGGTTTAAAGGCTTCAGTCCAACTTTGTGTCTCTATTTCACTACATGTACTCCACATGTATTCTGTTCCAGCCCACTCTTCCCTCCTGTTTCCACTGCATGAATCACCCTTCATCCATTTGACCTGCAGGCTTCTGCACTTAACCTCCGTTTAAGCGCACGTTGCTTCACAATTGCCAAATCGCAATTACCAATAAGAGTGTCTGCACTCAAACGTACCGAATGTATAGTTAACGCTTCTATAAGCGGAGCATGCGAGACGTGTGGCAGCTTGTAATTAAGTGGCTGCGCATGTGAGTTCCGGGTGTTAAACGTGGGCTGAGTGGAAGTTGGAGGTCTGGAGAAGGAGAATGAATCTGAACAATGGACTGAACACATAATTGCTGAGTGGAAGTTGTCAGCAGGCGTCTCTAACTCCGGCAGCAGCGAGCGGCCGATGCCAGGACACGTGTGAAACTCAACCAGCAGGTAACTGGAATGCTGCCGTCTTGAGAGGTCACCCCCCCCCCCCCCCCCCATCCCGTATCTATCTAATTATTAGATTAGATTAGATTCAACTTTATTGTCATTGCACAGTACAATGAAATGCAGTTTAGCATCTAACCAGAAGAGCAAAAAAAGGCAGTAAAAGTTCAGAGTATTGTGCGTATTTCGAATGGCATGTAAATAAATAAGATATGTACAGTAAGAAATATATATTGAATAGTACAGTATTAACAGGTATTGTATGATATAAGAACTATGTGCAGTTAGAAATATATATGGAATAGTACAGTATTAACAGGTATTGTATGATATAAGAACTATGAGCAGTTAGACATATATATGGAATAGTACAGTATTAACAGGTATTGTATGATATAAGAACTATGAGCAGTTAGAAATATATATGGAATAGTACAGTATTAACAGGTATTGTATGATATAAGAAATATGAGCAGTTAGAAAATATATATGGAATAGTACAGTATTAACAGGTATTGTATGATATAAGAACTATGAGCAGTTAGAAATATATATGGAATAGTACAGTATTAACAGGTATTGTATGATATAAGAAATATGAGCAGTTAGAAAATATATATGGAATAGTACAGTATTAACAGGTATTGTATGATATAAGAACTATGAGCAGTTAGACATATATATGGAATAGTACAGTATTAACAGGTATTGTATGATATAAGAACTATGTGCAGTTAGAAATATATATGGAATAGTACAGTATTAACAGGTATTGTATGATATAAGAACTATGAGCAGTTAGAAATATATATGGAATAGTACAGTATTAACAGGTATTGTATGATATAAGAACTATGAGCAGTTAGAAATATATATGGAATAGTACAGTATTAACAGGTATTGTATGATATAAGAAATATGAGCAGTTAGAAAATATATATGGAATAGTACAGTATTAACAGGTATTGTATGATATAAGAACTATGAGCAGTTAGACATATATATGGAATAGTACAGTATTAACAGGTATTGTATGATATAAGAACTATGTGCAGTTAGAAATATATATGGAATAGTACAGTATTAACAGGTATTGTATGATATAAGAACTATGAGCAGTTAGAAATATATATGGAATAGTACAGTATTAACAGGTATTGTATGATATAAGAACTATGAGCAGTTAGAAATATATATGGAATAGTACAGTATTAACAGGTATTGTATGATATAAGAACTATGTGCAAGATAAATAAATACAAATATATAAATATGAATATACTATAGGCGGGATAATACAGTAGTGAAAAAAGTAACAGTGTATTTCAAATGTTCAAATGTTCAAATGTTCAGTGGTTGGAGGAGGGTGTGGGGCAGTCCAAGCCAGGGTGGAGGGGGGGGGGGGGGTATAGTCACTAATGATGCAGGTTTGTCCACCGAACCCGATGTCCAACAACATTCTCTGCCACTTCCTTCTTTACATCGCAGATGGGGTTCGGCTCACGTTGGAAACCAGATGGTGTTGAGAGACATCAGGGCCACAGTGGACACAACGCGTCTGCATATGTTTGCAGCTTCACACCTTTTTTTTTTCCTCCTCCCCTGCTTTTTATTTCCCATCCTCACAGATTACCAGGAGCCACCATCTGCATCCGCCGGTTGATGGATATATGGGGAGTGTTGTTCAACGCATAAATCATAAGGCAGGTCGTGAACACACAACAGAATGCTGAATTTGGCAGAATGCTAAAATAGACAAAAGGCTTTTTTCAGTTATTGTTTTTTTTTTGTTGCTTTCCTCACACATTTTACGAGTTAGTTTATTGTGATAAAGCATTCTGTGTCTTCACGCTGTGAGGAGATTTATCACTGGAACAGTCTTCACAAAGTTAATGTCAGCACTGATCCCTGTTTGGAAAAAAAAAAAGCACCTCAGACAATCTGTTCAATCTTGTTTCCTCTGTTCTGATTTGCTGCCCCGGTCGATGAAGTGTTAAATCAGGTTGTGAGCTGGATTCATGTAGAACTGTTTCACGCACATCAACACAACATTCATCTGGGCTGGATGCAGCACAGGCCTCATTTCATACTCAAACACAAGTGCCTAACCCTTAATGTAGCATGGACTCTTGTGTTATTTACTCCTCATGGTGACTTTGTCTCCTCATTCAACTACGCTAAGTACTGGGGAACAAAAAAATCCTAATTTAATATTTAATGCTTCTATTTCCTCTCATTTGCGCTACATGACTAATCTCGTGTTCCGCTGCTTTATCTCTTTGTCTCCATGTGTGTACGGTGCAGACAGGATTTGATGGAGGCTTGATACCTTTATTGTGCTGAGGCGCTAAATATAGATCCTAACTTAAATGTAACAACGGCACAAAATGAACGTCGGACTTCACCGGAGGTTTTTGGCTGAAGTGTCTCTCCCTAAAAACAAACACCAGCCCACCTTCCATCTCCCTCTCTCTCTCTCTCTCCATCAGCCACACAGACATCGTACAGACACACACACACATATCCCTTTTGCAACACACATTTCTGTAGTGGAACATCCTGACAGCCAGGACCAGAGTCACTGTTCGAACCCCCGGCACAGGCAGTGTTTTCTGGGGGATGTGTGTGTGGAGCAGACGAGGATGACCAGCGTCTCTGAGGACATGGAGGGACATGAGCAGATGGGGGACATCTCCGAGTGGTGGCTGTTTAGGGGTTTGGTTTCAGCGTAGTTTAAAAAATGAGCACAGCCGTCTAGATGTGGCTGGTGGCTCGGGGCCGTCGATTAGAGTGTAGATATTTTCTATAATTTGATAATTTTCGAAAATAGAAACCAGCATTAATGTGTTTTCATCAAAAAACCATGACATACTTTAGTTTACAGCTCAAAAAACACATTCCAGTCTCCAGCATCTGTAATTAAGCACCGACTCTGTTAATATCTGCATCACGAGGACAACGCGTCTTTCCAAACATCTGCTGCGCCGCCTCCAGTGACTCAGTTGATTTACGATATTTCAAACAACAAGTCTTTAATTAAAGCGAATCCATTCCCTGTGATAGCTTTACAACCTCTAATCTGTCCAGTTTACGTCCAGCCGAGGGGGGGGGGGGGGGACATCCAAACCCCACCCCCCCCGCCCAAGTGTCTTGCCTGGAGATACAGTAAAAAAGCTTTCCACTTCAAAAAACGGTGACCTGACGATTCTCTAATCAGCTGCTAATGAGCAACACTGGCAGCGAGAGGAAGGCAGAGCAAATACAAACCCCCCCCAGAGAAGCTCCTTTTAGCCAAATGTGATTAATACATGTAATCAAATGAAGTCTCATCGCAGCCACGTGTTTTTCCTCTGATGCAGCTGCGTCTAAAGTTAGTTCGGGGGGTGGGGGGGGTGGGGGGGGCGTCAGGGAATAGAAAAACGTTTCTATGCAAAACAACAACTCGCTGATTAGGGGAAAATAAATCCAATCTTAATGTTAGCTCGACGTAAACAGAAGGTCAACCGGATGAGCAGCGCAGGAAATTAAATCTAATGTGTCTGTTAGCAGGACCACCATGCACTCACAACAGAGGCCAATTATCTGCTGGAGTCCTGCAGATGAATTTGTGCTATAACACACACACACACATACACACACACACACACACACACACACACGCACATCCTAACACTCACACACTCACACACTTCAGCCAGAGGTAAATGTCTCTCAAGCCATTTAAATTAAGAGCTATTATCATATCCAAATACCATTAGCAGTAAAAAATTATAATATACAATTATTCCCCAGAGGGAGATGTTGACTCCAGCTCTGTTGACACAAAATGGCCTCCGAAGTGATAAGAGTTTGGCCTTTTGAAGCATCACACCCGCTCCACACGTCCCTGGTGAGGTGAAGAAATAGAGATCTGATTATGAATCGCTCCAAAAGGTGAAACCTCAAATCCTCCTGGTGAAGGGAAGAGGAAAAACAAACTCCTGTGACAGTTCCCTGATATCACTTTGTGACTTCTGCTCCCCGGAAACCAACCAAACAACTCGTCCTGTGATCCATTATCTCTCAGTGCATAATGAGCACGGCCGCATGAACCCGGCTCATATCTTCCTCGGGTTTATTTGCATAAATGTCAAAAGGCTTGAAGAGGTAGAATTATCCAGTTATTCATGAGGCGACAGCTGAAATTAGAGGAATGTTTGAGAAGATATGTGTAATTTTGAGTTGCATTTATCTTGTTGGATGAGAAGAAGCATTATACAGATGGATATCAGAGTCTTTGTGTTTTCTTATTGCAATTTATAACTAGAAATGGAGATAAACACATTCAAATACATGATATGGCAAAAACTATTGAAATCTTTCCAATCATCTCATGACATCTAATTAGTGCAGTGTTTGTTCTATCCCTGCTTGTTGGTTTGGCCTCAGTGGCACTCGACTCTGAACCGGAGAATCAGTTCCTCTTGTTATGATCAACACCGTCATCCATGTCACTACAGAGCACCGGCTGCCACGTTATATGAAGTTTATTAACTTGTGTCCAATTCCCCCCTTCTTGGATCCTTAGCAGTCCACGTATCAAGTGTGAAGATGAACGGTTCTCCAGATGTGCAGACCATATCGGCCACAGACAGAGTTTTCTGTAATCAGTAGACAGATACAGTTTATCCTCATATCTCCGAGCACTTCATCCCACCACACTGTTCCAAGAAAGTCCCATTTAAATGGACACTTTTGGATTTGCCTGCTGAGTTATGTTCACCACCGGCAGAGGCCAGCCGGCTCCTCTGTGGCCTGAGCTTCATGGCAACATCTGTGAAACCACTGAAATCCCATCGCTGGCTTCCTATTGGACCAGGTGGCAAAGCAAACCTCTGGCCGTGATCAGTTGGCCTTTGATGTGTGGCACGTCGGGAGTACGGTGGCCGCCGGGTGCCAGAACGCGTATGTCATTGCCTTGCATCACTCTCGGTGCCGAGATGGACACGCGGGGCCGAGACCCGGCGTGCCGCCCCGGTGCGAGGCATCTGGTCAGAACCACTAATCAGACTGGACTTGAGATACAAGCTGCCCATTTGATCTCCGTCCTCTTCCTCCCGGGCACATTCTGCACACAATGAGCCATCAGCCGGCTCTAATGATGACCAGCGGATGCATCACAGCTCGGCAGGGCGGAGTGTCCATCACAGGCTGCCCCCCCCCCCCCCCCCCCAACTCAACGCCTGTCCAAAGATTTGTCGGCAGCGTTCCTCAGGAAAAAGGAACCGGTCTTCACAGCCACCAAAGACAATGGTTTCCCATTAGAGCAAAGCAGCGATGTGTCAGGGTGTAAATTGTTACTTGCAAGCTTTGCAACAGATAAAAGGGACGATCGAGTGCTCGTGGGCCGATGAGACCTCGTTATCATCTGGGGACGGGAGCAATATCAAGCACGTTTAAAAAGGTTTGGGTCATCCGGTGAGAGCTGAGGGACGGGGGGGGAGGGGGGGGGGGGGCTGCGTGACGGAGCAGCACAGGCTAATGGAGCAGGAGACAATAACAACAGGACAGAGCGGGAGCCGGGTGCAGCAGAGAGGAATCCGTCTCATCTCTCTCTCCCTCTCCCCCCCTTCCATAAATCTCCTCTCATTAGTTTGTTTCCTTGTGTTGTGCACATCGCTTGAAGTTTGCTGCGAGCAAGAGCTGTCAAATGCATGTGTGTGTGTTTGTGTGTGTGTGGGGGGGGGGGGGGAGCCATTGTTTCCTCACTGAGAGAGAGGCCTTGGGAAAACATCCTGGTTGGTGAACAGCGATGTTTCAGACGGAAAAACACGAGATACATCTGGGAAAATAAAACTGAGACGTATTTCTGTCTTATCACACATGTGGTGTTAAGAGCTGGTGTCCAACAACTGACGTGTGTTACTTGTGTGAGTGTTGATTGTGCGTTGTAGGCTCTAATACAGAGTATGAGAAATCTATGTGATAATTAGTTGTACAAAGCTCGCCTGGAAAATGGCTGCAATTCGTTAATCATATACACAAGCCACTTGAAATGGCTTGTGGCTGAAGTTACTCTCAGATCCATGTGATGGTTCTGTAGTGGAAGAAAGGAAATCAAAAAGCTCCCACAGGTCTGGGCTCAATCGATGCTCCAGTTAAATGTCTGCAGGTACGAGACTCATCTAAGCATCCTAAATGAAACCGGCCATTTGACTTCACACGGTGGAGTCAGTGAGAATAAAACACCTGAAAACAGTCGGTCAGGAAAAAGACACAGAAGAAGAAAAGGGAAGCGAAGGCTTTTCAAACATCCTGCCTTCTCTTCTGCAGTTACAGATTTCTGACCTTTGTCAGCAGAAAGAGAAATGTGTCGCTGTGTTGCTAGGCTGTGAAAGCAAAGGAAATAAATCCCCCCCCCCCCCCCCAACCCCACCCCTCCACTGTGGGTTTCTATAACAGAGGCCCACAGTTTCCTTTTCTTTCTTTTTTTTTTATCCACACAAGGTTTGATGAGTAAAAAAATGTGAAACAAAGGAAGAGCCGCAGGATATCAGTGTGTGTGAGAGAGAGAGAGAGAGAGAGAGAGAGAGAGAGAGAGAGAGAGAGAGAGAGAGAGAGAGAGAGGTGCCCACACAGCCACCTACTTCCAACGAGCAGCAGCAGCAGCAGCACTATTTTCCACATGCACGTTACGGACGGCACATTCTCTTTTTAAAGAACATAAACGTTTCAATCAGATGCAGGGCGGCCGAGGAGACTCGCGGGGGAGGGGGGGGGGGGGGGGGGGTGCTGCGTTTAAGTCCCGTTGACAGATCCAGTCATATTCTTTATCTCCTCAAAACTGTCCCACTGGAGATGTTTGCAGAGGGCCGCGCCGCGTTAATGCATCGCAGCTGCTTTACACTTCAGTTTATCTCCGTCACTGTTCTCAACTCAATTTATCAGCGAGGTTTGTTTGAGTCGTGCATCCGCTTGCTCGCTCTTCTGATACCGAAGGGAGGGAGGGAGAGAGAGAGAGAGAGAGAGAGAGAGAGAGAGAGGCCTGCCACAGAGATGTCTTAACAGCTTCTTCAAAAGACACATAAAGAAACGCGCTGACACATTTATCTGATGCCGTAAATTTCCCGACAGTTTTTTTTATGTATCCCCGCCCTTTTATGTGCCCATTTGAACGGGTGTAATTGAACCAGTAAACAACACGACACTTTAAACACCTGATGTGCACTGGCAGGGCACTGGGCCGCGTGTGAATCAGGTTGTCACCAGGTAATTTTAAATCAAAACGTTGCGTTTATTTGCTGGATTGGAGTGAAGTCATATCCACTGTTATGTGCTCAAATAAGGATCATGCACATATTTCTCCTTGCAAACCACCCCCGCTGATACAAGGCTGCAAATTAACTGTGAATTATACTTTCCAAATCTTTCTTTCTACTCACAACACAAAGTAAACACACTGATGTGTCTGCCGCTTGGTTTGAAACTGCAGTAAAACTCCTCATGGTCTTTATATCCGCTGTGCATGTTGTGTCTTGCAGCACCGACAGTGATTTGGATCCAGGTTCTCGGAGTCGAGCGTCAGTGGGAGTCCATCCGCCGGTGATTTGCTCGAGTGGACACGTCAGCGCGGAGACGTCAGGGCAGCGGCAGACATGATTAGAACATGTAGCTTTTAATTGAGAATGCTCCGGAGAAGACGTCCCTCACAAGACGCATCATAAACACAACCCACGCTCCACCGTGTCCCCGTGGATTAGTCCAGTGAGGTAAGAAAAATGAAGTGACTCTGACATGCCGTGCTTATCACCGGATCGTGTTTTATATCGAATTGTTTTTAAAGATTGATCCCCCTGAAGTTACCACATAACAGGACACAGGCACAGACTCGTATGAATTTTTTAAGAACCGCAAAACACAACATGAATAGAGACCCTGGTCGGTAAAACTGTTTCACCGCCAGGAACATTTTGGCTTTGATCTCTGCAGCCTTTGCACCTGTGGCTGTGCTCACTCTGCTGTGACCCGGTAAACAGGGGTGAGCTTCAAAAAGTCAACAAATTAAAACAGAATGCAAATAATCGAGTTTGGGAGACGATATTTTTTTTCCATTTTTTAAAGAAGGGAAATGAAGGATTCTATTCTGCATGATGCAACCTGGCTCAGGGAGTCAGAATGCCTCAGTCATTATTTGGGTGAGGAGAAAGGATTTACCCAGGCCGCGGTAAATCCCGGCTAAGACGCAGGCCTCCGAATGCGGTCCAGCATCACAGCCTCCTCTATAATCACAAGGAAGAGCCGAGATGAAAGGGAGCTCTCGGACTTTTTGCTCATTTCAAAACAGAAAATACGCCTCAGCTCAGCTTCTATTAAGGATAAACAGTGACAATGGCCCAATGCCCAAAACTAAGATACTTGTCTAGCTTTAGTCGTTGCACAGAGAGCTAATTATCTCAGTCACCACTAATGAAAGCACTTGATGTGATAACCCATCTTGTTTTTCTTTAATACGCACTTTTCTGTCGCTGTTTAATATTGAAGTGTCTTGCAGAAGAACGTGTTGGGGGGGGCAGTGAGAGGGACTGGTTCTTCTTTGTGCATCAACCAGTGACTGACCAGTTCATTAACATTATAAAATGCCTCAGTGGGCAAAGTCCTGAAGCGTCTTCATCCTCTGAAAGGAAGCAAAGCTCGGAGGACGTAGTGGCATTTAGCTGAACTGTATTTTACAGTTGATTGGTGCAGGGAATTAGCCAACGTGAAATAAATAGATGTCTACCATTCTTTAATGCCACGGGGACTCGAGGGATGTGTACCACTAACACTGTGTGAAATACACACTCCTGCTCCGACAGCCACTCTCGGTACCACGTAGTTTGAGATCTGGGCTCATGGCAGGTTTTTCTGACGAGGGTAACAACCTGTAAAATCAAATCTGTAAAAAGCGGAAAGCTAAATATGTACACTGGATATGAGAGATTCAACCTGTGTCACGCGCCTGTAGAGCAGCAATAATCTACCAGGCTCTGCGTCTTTATGCAGTTCTGCTCCTATCAAGAGGGAAGAAGGAGAGAAAAGTAAAAACTTCCCACAGTTTGGTGAAATGTAAAATCAAGGCATTAAAAAGGAGCTTTTATCTTAACTAGGTCACCTCAAAGTAGATTTGCTCTGTTGGGTTTGAACTTCACTTTAACACCAGGACTTGTCATTCTCATTCACGCCACGGTTTTCCCACCTTAAGCCAACAAAGTCTTTCCTCTGAGGTATGTGCACCGGCGGAGCAAAAAGACATCTACACCGGCAGATCGCTGCAGAAGCCTGAAGATAATCTCACGTTCTACATCTGCAAACATGTGAAACTCACAACTCATCATCTTGCTCATGATGAGTTGCGCTGCTTTGATCTCGACTGTGATCCTGATGGAGGTTGGTGCAGATCCCAGTGTTGATGCTGCTAACAGCTTCTCCTTTGTGTCTTTAACATTTAACACTTAGTTAATTAAGACTCATTTACGCTCACAGTTTAAAGGAGCCTTTCCTTCCATACGTGTCCATATTTGTGCACGTCTTCCGAAACGACATGGACACAACTGAGCAGTGCCACTGGAAATCGTGGGGGGGGGGGGGAACTTTTTTTGAGAGGAGATGATGAGACACCTTGCCCGGAAACAGGGACCAACTATCCCATTGTTTGTCTTCTAGTGGACGTCCTGCTTAACAACCAGGCTAATGTCAAGGATGCATGGAGGTTTGTGTTATATCTGTGTTCGTACTTAAAGGAAACAGGACCAACACTCGACTGTCTGACCGGGTCTGCTTGATCATTTTCATTCCTCTCTACTGAAATGATGGATTCAATTCAAACAACTCGGAAATTACGCTTTGCAATCTACCAATCCTCAAAAAAAGACAAAACCAAACACACAATCAGGGGCAGCGTTCACACGTCGACATCCACGTGCCAGTGACGACAAATCAAGGAACGGGCCGACAGAGCAGAGCCGGGGAAAATATCGGAGGTAGCGAGGTGAAGGTGTAAGAGCAAAACCAAATACAGAACCGTGAGACCATGACTCCAGGAGGGAAATAATAAATAAATAAATGATAAGCCTGTGAATCAGTCATTTTCTGCTGCATTATCAAGGAAACAGTCTAAAGCAGCCGTGGCTTCACCGACTGAATTCCAATCCACAGCAGCGTTCCCCTCCAGAGGGAGAAGATGTGAGTGGCGCTGTCAATACTGCTGTTTGTTTAATGGGACCAGGGACGTAACACTTTGCCTCCGTGGCCGATCAATGGAGATCCAGCGCACACGTGCTGCATCAGCAGGCCGTGCAGACCCACACTACACACACACATCTCCGTCGGCTTTTGATTCTAAATGGTTGGATCACATTAGGATAAAAGGGGGATTAAACAAAGTGTTTAATTTGTAAATCAGAAGGTATTGGAGCACAAAGTGTGTGTGAGAGGCGGGGTTGTGTGTGTGTGTGTGTGTGTGTGTGTGTGTGTGTGTGCTAGTGGAGTGTGTCTCGGCTGATAAAACCGCACAATGCAGCCGACGCACTGTAAAGACGTCGCTCTGCAGACAAATCACATTCACGTTACTACTTCAAAGCAGAGACTCAAGTGTATCTATCTACACACCAACACACTATATATTCCTATATGACTGTTTGCACTTGTGTTAGGTCGTTGTGCGGAAGAGGTGTAAAGAGAAAAGGTTTCTTATGTGCAGCCGCCTGCGGAACATCCAGTACTGAACCGCCACGGCCCATTGAGTTCTGTAGATGTAGATACAGTCCGCTGAGTTATAGAAATGTGAACTGAAGTGGACATCAACCTCTGCACGACTCACTTCCCACAGACACTTTGTGTAAACAGTTAATTACTCGGAAGAGATCGACCGGCCGCTACCACAACATCTCCAACCTCGTAAGTCCTCGTAAGAAAGCAGCGTTCAGCTGTTCTGCTTAATAACTGAGGTTTTGCATATTATAGATGAAACTGTGTCGCTACATCAGACACGGAATTTGCCGTCTGTCACGTGATATTTTAACTTATTAAAAATGTTAATCTCAAAGGAAGAAAAGTTGGTAGATTCCTTGTGGTCACACGTTCTCAGAAATATGATGAGACAATAAACATTCTTATTGGTTTCTGGTCAGATATTCAAGCTAACTCTTATACAAGGTCAAACCTCAACAAAGACGTGAACACATCATTACCTTAACTTATTGTTCTTAGTGTATATATTGCTGTTTTATGTCCGATTGTTGTTTTATGTGCAGTTCACCAACCACACCAAGGCAATTTCCTGTATGTGCAAATATTCTATAATTCTGAGTGCTGAAAATCAATATGGCAAATTAGTTATAAATCGATTATGCACATGTCCAGAGGTGATCATAACATTTTGCCTTTAATTGGACTCATAGCTCCGACCACCTGATGAATGTCAGTCCTAAATTCACTCAGTTTTACATCAGTGTTTGGTCTAATAAACAGAAACCTGGGAAATATCGGGTTCTTCAGCTGCAAAATGCTCAACAGTGTCCTCGAGCTAGTTTCCAGTTTGTCTTCAGTGTCGAGAGGGAAGAACCTGAGCGTTGAGGATTGAACATGCTCTACGAATTCCATGTCCACTGAGATTTGGACGACAAACTTTACGTCACAGGACGGTAGCGAACCGAAGGGGACGTGGAAATTATGAATTCACCTTTACCAAAACAGATTCTCCCCTTTTCACATTGTCCGCCAATTACGTTCCATCATCTTGAGCTGATAGCGTGGCCGTGCTCCCCACCAGGGGTTCGCTAGCAAAGATTTCTTCAAGCCGTAGACGAATGTAATGTACGAATAGATCAATTTTATCTACATGGTTCCACACTCGCATGAAGACCGATCGTAAACAAAGCACTCCCAGACAACATGTTTCCTTGTCTCCTCTCCGGCTGCATCAGAAAGTCATTTGAGTTTTATGCTAATCTCGCGTCTGTCTGCCAGGACGTGAGCTTTGAGAAATGGCAGATAAGGCTTAAGGGTTACGTGATTAATATGTAATATTTGCACTTCAGAGAAGGTCTGTGTGGGAGCTGGGGGGGCGAGCATTGTCAGGACCCCCATGGAGTTTGATACATGTACGAAACCTCTCTGCTAAAGGTGAACGTGCAGGACACACACACACACACACACACACACACACACACTGGACACAAGTTCACTGATGTCGGATGGCAACAGGCCGACGCTAACTTGAGTCAAATATTCAGAATGTAATTTAATCCAAGATAAAAAGCAGCATTTTTGATTTACCTCCGGGTTTGAGGATAAACTCGGTGAAAACACGGTGAGCATGTGGGCGACTCCTTCCACCTGATTGATGTCGGTGGGAACACGGCACCGTAAATGTGCAGAATGTAAAAAAGGCTAAATCATTTGTTTTTTTCCAAACAGTTTGCACCATTAGCATTAAATTACATTTAAATATTTGCATGCCGTCTTAGTGAGAATGTCAATAGACAAATTACTGCACAGCGCACAGTCTGCGGTAAGTTGAACAAAAGGGACGATTTAACAAACATCATCTGTTCTCCATTAAACACAAGGAGCCTTTGTTCTGGAGCAGATTCAAGCACAGAGTCATTATTTGGATTTAATCAATCATAAGAATTAATCAGAAAAATGAATACAGAGCCATTTTAAAGTATAAAACAAAGAAACAGATGTTAAGACTGAAGATGTGTAACACGGATATTTCCACACACACACAACTCTTATGTCCTTAAAAGACCCTGAACAACTGTCACCTCACTCATGTAAGAAAATCCAGATTTCATTTTGATGAACGGTTATAAAATGGTGACACTCAGACACAGTCGGTGGTATTATAATGGTCCATTAAGGCAAAAAAGAACAAAGATATTGAACTTAAAATGCAGAGAACATTAAAACCTACACTATTCACATTCCAGGAGTTTTACTTTAACAAGTTTAACGCAAAGCAGATCAGACTCAAAGTAAGAATAAGTGGATATATTTGAATAATGAACAGCGTGGGATGATTTTAATGTAAATGGTGAGATAACACATAGTCATGAAAGTATATTTTTAAAGACAGGAAGAACAGCAGCAGCAAATATGAAATCATCTCATATATACGTTTGCAAGGTCTTTTTATTTTATTCAGGAAAAATAACAGACTAATATGTGAAGAAAACACATTTCCTGCCAACAAGGGCTCAGGGTTTGGTTTCTATCTGCTTTTATCAGACACGTCTCTATCTTCTCCATCTCGCCTTATCATTCAAATGCACATGAGTCTGCAGGAAGTTTACTGGAAAGGAATATGTGTTATATAACTGGAAAACTGGACTTGTATTGTGATTATTTTTTATATGTATATGTAACTATGTCTTCTTCTAACAGATCCATGTTCCCCTTGTTGATAATTGCGATGCATGTAGCTGTGATAAGACTTTTCCAACGTGCGTTGTTCATCGGGTTTTTATACGCCCCTGGTGTTATAGGGTTCTTATACGCCCCTGGTGTTACAGGGTTTTTATACACCCCTGGTGTTATAGGGTTCTTATATGCCCCTGGTGTTATAGGGTTCTTATATGCCCCTGGTGTTGTAGGGTTTTCATACGCCCCTGGTGTTATAGGGTTTTTATACGCCCCTGGTGTTATAGGGTTCTTATACGCCCCTGGTGTTGTAGGGTTTTCATACGCCCCTGGTGTTATAGGGTTTTTATAAGCCCCTGGTGTTATAGGGTTTTTATACGCCCCTGGTGTTAAAGGGTTTTTATACGCCCCTGGTGTTATAGGGTTCTTATATGCCCCTGGTGTTAAAGGGTTTTTATACGCCCCTGGTGTTATAAGGTTTTTATACGCCCCTGGTGTTATAGTGTTCTTATACGCCCCTGGTGTTAAAGGGTTTTTATACGCCCCTGGTGTTATAAGGTTTTTATACGCCCCTGGTGTTATAGGGTTTTTATAAGCCCCTGGTGTTATAGGGTTCTTATACACCCCTGGTGTTACAGGGTTCTTATACGCCCCTGGTGTTATAGTGTTCTAATACGCAACTGGTGTTAAAGGGTTTTTATACTCCCCTGGTGTTATAGAGTTCTTATATGCCCCTGGTGTTATAGGGTTCTTATATGCCCCTGATGTTATAGGGTTTTTATACGCCCCTGGTGTTATAGGGTTCTTATATGCCCCTGGTGTTATAGGGTTATTATACGCCCCTGGTGTTATAGGGTTTTTAAACGCCCCCGACGGAATCAACAGGCAAATAAAAAGTGGAAATGTTTTTTCTTCTCTAAACGAGACCTGACAATCTTTACGAAGCGCCTTGTTATTAATCTATAAATCTGACAGTGATATCTCAACAGCTTCACAGAGGCTGAACGAGCCGGTGTCAACTACCTGGGTCTCATGGCATTTAAAAAAAAAGAAAGAAAACGAACTTGAGAGAAGTTGATTGCATAGATGCAATCTCCACTGAATACTCTCGGAGGCTGTCTGCTGATAACTACCACGAGGAGTAGCTGTCATGGCTCGTGGTGTGACTCACACCAGGCACCAGAATGATGTCCTGGATGAATACCCTTTAGCCCCAGTGGGAGTGGGCCGTCCCGCTCCTCTGATGTCTTTGAGTGTCTTGGACCCAGAGGTCAGCATCTCATTTTACACCGACAAAAATCTATTTCAAAACCCATCTCTCTCTCCACTTGCGTTCAAGCCACTGGGGAAGAGCAGCTCCTCTCTAATTGTTTTCCTTGTCTGCGGAGCCGGACTGGTTATCAGGGAACTCAGTCCATTTATCGCCCCGACTGGTGAGCGGGTCATTCCCTCCCATCAGTTAAACATCTGTACAGTGTGGTATTATTCAGAGTGTGTCTTTTAATGTGAAAATACTGTGGCTGCGCATCAGCAGGAAACCATTATAATGCCTGTGTTTTAGAAGGTGCTGTTCAAATACAGTTTTAATCTGAATATATATGATGGTGGTGAGTGAGTGGTTCGCACGGCAAGGAGGTTGTTGGTTTGAATCCCAGTTTCTCTGTGATTTTTGTTCACCCTGTGTCTGCATGGGCTTTCTCTCGGTGCTCCCCGAGGCTGTGTTTCAATGTATGGCCACACTTTTTTTCACATTTGTCCATGCTAAGGACAATATGTGCCTCATAACAGTGTTGTAGTCAGCATGCTCTTTAACTATTCTTAGCTCTTTTATTCCCACATAAAGACCAGTGTTGAAGGTCAGGGAACAAAGGGCCCGTGCCGGGAAGCCTCCTCCGTGAGGAAGAAGACATCGTACGCCCACGTTGGAAGAAACACTTTGGTCAACTTCTCATCCTTTGAGTTCACGCTCGTCTCGGCACGTGGCTGAGACGAGCGTGAACTCGCTGCTTCCTTTTACGCGCCTGAACCTCCCAACACCACCCGACAGTCGCTAGAACTTTTTTGGATTTGGAGGCGGGGACAGTGACTGATGCTCCCTCCTTTGATTTGTCCCCTTTGAACTCTGCGGTCCCCAGCCTATCCTCTGATCTTCCTACACCCTTCCTCCCAGAATCATCAAGCAGTCTGAGGAAGAAAAGGTACATTGATCCAGCAACTTCTATAAAGCCCTTAACACAAGAAAATATTGCATAAAAAACATGGAATATAGTTTTAAACATCACAGCCGTGGACTCTGAAATCATTAATTCCACCAATTCCAGATTTCAAGATTCACACTAAACCAATTTAAACTATATTTATCAACCATCTTTTTGTTTTCTGATCCCGGCCTGTACTTAAAAACCTAACGTCTGGTAGTCAAGTGTCACACTGAAGCAGCAGCATCTTTTTATAGTTCAACAAGGAAACAGCATCAAGGAGGAGTGATGTGTGTGGTGGTGATAAGTGATTCTCATTTCCAAATAAAGAGCAGGGCTGTAGCCATAAAGTACAATAGTAAAGTTGAACTATCTTGTTCAGTGCATTATGTTGTATTCCGAATGTTTGTGATACTTGGACTTCAGTGATAACTAAGTGTCCTCACATGTCCCCCATTTCTCCACCACACCTCCTCTACCATGTGCTGTGTAATTTCCAGGGATGCAGAATGGCCACTCAGCACGAGGAGGAGAAGCTTTATTCCACACTACATCATCTCCCACACAGTGAATCAAAGCTCTCTTAAAATCATCCGGTATTTTCAAAACAAGTCGGTGGTTTCTCGGTGCAAAGGTCAAATCCTTCACTTAAACAAACGATTTCGCAGCGGCAAATGGAAGTTGTTATTATCAGTATAATGTCAACACGCCGGCGATTAACAGAATATGGCAGGTAGCAAAATGCCGAAAGTCAGAGTGTCTCTAAAAAAGTGTTCACCGAGTAGGAATCTCATTTGTTTTCTGTCAAAATATTCGATCTTTCTGTGCAATATCTGATTCTGGCAGTTGAGGTAGTTTTAAAGTAGTTTTTGTCAGGTTGATGTCCCCAATTGGGTTAAGTTCAGAAACGTTCTGCTGACACTAGACGAATCAGATTCAACCACAGACTGTAAATAAAGATGGACGGCACATATCCACTTCTGTGCGGATAGGAGAATCTGCCATCTGACGTCATTCGGAATCAGATTCCGTGCTGTTAGGATTTGGGGATGAAGCTGTTTCTCCGGATCTGCGCCAGAATAAAAATGAACTGGGGCCCAGATTTTGACCAGTTCTAGTTCTAGTGGTTGCTTCTTGGTTGACATGTGGTGTGACCATGGCTTACGTGTGGCCCAGATCTGGCAAACAGGAGCGGACTGCCCAAGTGCCAATATTCCAACTGGTATGTGGGCCAGATGGCAGCGTTTGGTCCATGTCCCATTCACTCATGTGGTGGAGGCAGAGTTTATGACCTGTACTGCAGCCAGCCAGCAGGGGGCGATCAAGACATTATGGCTTGACTTTAAGGGAGCTGTCATGTCTTTGAAACCAATCTTCACCCTAACTCCTTCACCTCACACTTTTGTATTTATACATACCTAAATGTAAAAGTGTTTATGAATATAATTGATAGGAGATGGATAATGTGCAAATTTCCCATTATGCACAGGATGATATCTTTTAATATGTATCTTCTGTAAAATATATGATGGGACTTCTCAGCAGCAATGAACAGCACACTTAATATTGTATTATCACATTAATCCATTTAGCTGGGTTGGGCTCCAACTGTATACAGCTACAGTATTTCATGATTTCTATCCCTGTTTGTTTTTTTCAAATTGGCTAATGCTGTAAAATGTTCATCGGAGGATAAGAACAATGCCTGGAGTTGTTGTGTGGAACCAAATAACAATGTCCACGATTTATTATGGATTGCCAGCGACAATCAGTTTCACAGACAGAGTGGGTTTTGTGCAGGGACAGTTTGGCCCCGGGCTCCTGTTCAATGAGGTCAAAGCTGCGTTTGAAGGAATCAACAGAAACTCCTCCACACACTGACCTCGTCATTTAGTGAGAAGACAATAAAATAAAGTGAAGGCTACTGCAGCTCCCATCATACTTGAGCTGTTTTGTTTTAATGATAATAAAACAGCCAACGGAGCAGATAAATAATTTTCTTTATAGTCAATTACATTCATGTGTCGTTTCATTTATCATGGGCAAGGAGGTGTCACTCAAGATTAGATACTTCTGAGCTTTTTTGTCTCAATTTCACTGGCTCATATTGGGTGAGTCCAAGTATTTAGTGTATGTAGGCCTACAGTACAACCTTGAAGGTTATATCTTATATAAGAATATGTATAATAAAGTCAAATATATAAGAATTAAAAGTTATTTTTAAAAACCTTGCACCCAATGACTATTTCCAATGAATAGATACAGACACAGCTAGCCGTGCTAAATAATAATATGAATTTATTTAGATTGCATGATGCTGATGCAAGTGACTCACGTTGTTATTGTACCTTTAACCTTTAATCTAAACGTATTAACTCCAGGTCTACTTTAAGTGCAAATAACTGGGGCTCCAATTAGCCCCATGACAAATGGGCAACACATTCCGGTTGTGTCTTTGCTGTTTGTTTAACACCTGCCGGCCCCTTGGACCCTGAATAAAACAAAAAATAAACAGATTCAAAATGTAAGATTACAACTGCCGAGTGATGATGTGTAAATGTGCAGATAACAATCTATCATTTCAAAACCGATCCGCTCATTAGCAAAGCATAAGCTAATTTAGATAGTGTCAATCAGTGGATAATTAGGTTATCGTCATCCCGTGTTTATTTGTTTGTGTGATTCCTGTGAAGGTTGTGTTGATAAGAAAACGGATCATTCCCAAATATCGGCCGTAATGACCTATTTCTATATAATGTGCAATGAGATATGATGGTTACTGCTCCCACACAGATGTTGCATCACGCACTATTAATATTCTATCTGAATGTAATCGCACCGAAGGAAGCGGCCAACACGCATTACATACATCCAGCTGTACATGTGGAAAATTGAAAGTGGCTGTCACATGATGTTACGGCCGAGGAGCACGATGTGTCATCACAGCCACGTGAAGCTTCAGCGTCGGGTCAGGACGAGCGGAAATATAATTATCTCTGCTTATAAAAACAAGAGGCAACATGTCACCTTCACGACTGCAGCTTCACGGTGACCTTCAGGGATCTGAAGGTTTGTTCCTCAGGAAAATAAACCTCACAAGTGTTAATGCATTAATCATCGGCTGTATTAATTTGACGCGTGACAATCGGAGAAAATAAAAACACGAAAAATATCCCTGACATTACTGAATTACTACATGACAAACTGCAGTGATGTCATACGAATAATAATAATAGAACTGTATTTCTATAGCACTTGTCTAAACGGGGTCACACAGTTATTTTCTAAAATGCAATACACAGGTATAAAGCTACACAGAGCGTGAGGGGAATACAAAATATAACATAAAAGAAAATGTTTAAAAGCCAAAACCACAATGGATCTTTGAGGCCAACGTCAATAAGTCTCCTTAGATTTCATCAACCCCTTACAACAAAGAAATGTAACAGACTGGATATTTTACAGTCTAAGCACCGACTGTGTTATAAGTAAGTCAAATGGAAACACAAATATAAGACTTGAATCAATCTTTTCCTGCATTTATTCTGTAAATAAAAGTTTTAGTGTCGGTGCATTTTGGCAAAAAACGACTAATTCACACCGCTGCAGTGATCACGTGATTTTGTGTCGTCTCACACGGACTTTACAGACTTTCTGCAGAATTTTTAGACTTGGGCCAAGTGGAGAAAGTCTCTCACATATACACGTTGTCCGGAGAATCTTCACATTTACAATTAATACGACCTGCGCGTTATTTCCTTATTTGGTTGTGTTGTGTGCGTTTGCAGTTTGTGTGTTACAAAAGTTCTAAAACAGTTGGAACACAGGTCTCTAAAAGATGGCATGTCATACTACTACTACTATCAATCAATCAATCAAATTGTATTTGTATAGCCCATATTCACAAATTATAATTCGTCTCATAGGGCTTTAACAGGGTGTGACATCCTCTGTCCTTAACCCTCAGCAAGAGTCAGGAAAAACTACTAAAAACCCTTTTAACAGGGTAAAAATATGTAGAAACCTCAGAGAGAGCCACATGTGAGGGATCCCTCTCCCAGGACGGACAGAAGTGCAATAGATGTCAGGTGTAGAAAAACATCATCAAGATTAAAGTTTTTAGCAGCATTGATGAGTGTAAACATCTTGAAGGATAACTTCAATACTATATGTCAAGCAGTCCTGCTGCAATCATAGTCCATGGTCAGCAGCCAGCAAGATAATGATCCATCATCCAGATCGGATCCACTATAGTCCAAAGTCATTGTCCACTGCCGCTTATTAAGATCCACTAGTACTACTACTACTAGTTCTACTAATACTACTTCTACTTCTACTCGCACGGTTCAGTTCATCGCTGGTTTGGGTATTTTCATTGGATAGGAAATATCAGAACAAATACTGATGGACCCGGAGTTTATGACTTTGCAACTTGAAAGAATCAAATGAGTTAATTCAATTGCAAAGCAATCGAGGGGATCACATTATGTCATTTGTTGGTGTTCTCTCGCCATTTAGGAGTTCATCTCATCACAGCCTATCCAAATAAAAAAGCAATGAAGTAAACAAGTAAATAAATATATAAAGAGCTAAATACGTGATTGTTCTGCCGGCTCGGTGCCCCTGCAGGACCTCTCGGTGTGCCGCAGCAGCTCAGGGGCCGCCGACTGCTAAGACTCCTCTGGCATAGAAATGACTTCCTCTTCTTATGCAAATGTCACAGAGAGACTCTGATCCACTCCTAATCGCCCAGTAATCACTTTCTGGTGTTATCCTTCTGTGTTGGGAAGAATGGGTTTCAAAAATCTGCTGTGATTATGGTCAGGAGATTATACAATTTCAGGACATGTTGAGTTTGAAGATTTCAGACACGCGATGATTTGAGCTTCAAAATTAAATTCTTGATCTGCCAGATGGCCATTGTTAATGACACGTAATGAAGGAGACCTTCAGAGATATATAACTCCTCAACTATTATTTATTAAGATGTTTCATTATTCTGCAGAATCTGCTGCAATATGCGAGCACCATTGCTCCACTGTTATCTAACCGGCTCCTGCTTTAGAAACGTAAACAAACAGATTGAAAAATAAATGAACCGTGCAAAACGCTAATTGTGATGCGTTGATAATAAACCCTGATGCTCACATTTACCATAAAGGGGGAAAAAAGTTTTTCAGCCATCACGATGCATTTAACCCTTCGTCGTGGAGAGAAAATGACGCGCTGGGGAAAAAAGGCAAATGATCTCATGGAGAGTTTTTCCCATATATTCATTTGTTGAATAACCTAATTAATTAGACACAGACTATTCTTTTGATAGATACCTGCGGATCCCCGGGAGATGCTCACAATGAGCCGCCATTATTCATCCGCTGCATTAGCAACACGCGCTCTCAGACAGGCACAACAATGATGAGTCCCTTTGTTGCTATTAGCATTCGTGGATAAAAAGGGAGTCATCTCCCAGTTTGCTGACATGAAGTGTATAATTATCATTCCATGTATAACAGGCTGCTTATTTGCCCCAGTGACATCCTCAAAGGGGAAGGTTGCAGTGCAGTGATCCATATCCCCTTATCTCTCATTCCCCTCGGGGCGCCAGATTCAGCGTAGAGCAGCCGGCTAATAAAGATGACAGAGGTTGGAGCCACTGTTTAAAGGGACAGGCCACTGTGTTTGTTTTTTACCCTGCAGAAGAGAGAGTGCATCTTTGAAATGCAACATAAAAGAAATGTGTCTAGGTTTCCTGACGGCTGTGTGTCCCCCGTGGAGAACGTCACTCACAGAAAATGGGGCTTTATGTGTTTTTTACACAAGGAAAGCAGCGAATCCGAGCTCCAGTGTGTGTGGAGTGAATGTAAAGCATGAAGCTTCTTATATATTTTTATTTAGTCTAAATAAATGTTACTTTTCATAAATATTAGGAAAAGGGAGTTAATAAGAAGTAAATAGTGAGTAAATATATATTGTTTTTTATTGTTTTTCTTATGTGTTTTGTATTTATGTGTGTTTTTATGTTTCTATTTTTATTGTATACACCAATAACCAGAGCAAATTCCAGTTAGGTGTAAACCTACTTGGCAATAAATAGCTTCTGATTCTGATTCTGATTCTGAAATGAACTTCTGCAGCTCCACTATGAACATAGCGTGATAGGCCTCGGTGGTGAAACCCCCCCCCCCCACGATGACATTCAAGGGCAGATAACCGGAAAAAAATAATGACCACAACAATGACTCCAGAGTTCATCCTTGGAACGTGAATATTCCATCACACACGTGCTACATTCTGTGGGTGCAGTGTATATATTTATCTGAATATGTCACATTTGCATGTTCAAGGCTCCGATGCCACATCCAGACACACAAAACTCCTGATGTCTTTTTCCAGTGTTTAGCGAAGGGGCTGTTTCCGAGGGGCGGCCAGCACAAACGGTGGAGCTGCTCCTTCTGATGGACTTATAATCAGGGGCGGGAACCCAGAGCGAAGTGGAGAAGACGGGGGAATGTTCAGTCTGTCGTTTTAATGATGCTGCAGTCGAACGAGCAGTCTGCGGACGACAGCAACACACTCCACTGCCAAGTAGGGCACACTAACTGAATAACTCAGTGAGCACGAGCCCTAATAACAGAGCAAAGGGGAAAGCAAATAGTGATCACACTAAATGTGTCCTACGCTGAAACTAAAGTTATGTGAAAGGCCGAAGCAGGCGGACTCCAGAATGTTCCGGAAAGAGAAGGTTTAGAGGAATGAGCCGCGTGGAGCATAGTTTATTACCCAGGTTGATTCTCATTACCCTGGGGGAAGAGGATGGAGGCGATGTGAAGATGCCGCGGCAGCCGAAGCCACACGATGGTCAGAGGCCAGAGACGCCCTTCAGCACAAACCTGAGCTGCACCTCAGCTAACGGAGCTGATAGGGATCTGCCCACGGTCCCTTCTGGAGATAAGAGGCTGTGGTAATGTAGGGTTCTCCGCCCACTGAGGCTGAACTGAGACCAGAGATGAATAAAGTGAGAAAAAATAACTTTACTGGGTTAAGTGTTGTGGGAAATGATCAGATGAACCCAGAGTTTCTCATTTTGTTTGTTCAATTGAAACTGCAGGATACAGGACGATGTAAATATCTTAGTAACGTTGAGCCGAAAATATCTTGAGCTCCCCCTGGTGGCTTGCTGCAGTATAGGTCATAAATCCTGCCTCCACCACGTTAGCAGTTGGAACATTAACCTCACTAAAAAGTCAAAATACACATGACATACATGGTTTCTGTGATTTTAGTTGTCACACACATGTATGTTCAAGTGTCTTCTGGTAGACGTGGTTGTAAATGGTCATTTGATGCTATAAAGTTTCATGATTGACAGCTGACACTGGCTCACGACTGGATGGAATGAGTTTATCGACTGGGGGTTCGATCCCACGGCTCCATCTCCAGATCTCTAAATGTATCTGGGATAGTTTGTCTTCTGGGAAGCGGGAGGAAGCAGAGACGCGTCCTCCACCTTTATATACAAAACAACTATTTAGCCGGCCCACCGGTCTCTCAGACATAATCTGACTCGACGATAACATCTAAGCTCCAAATTGAAAATGCTTCCAAAGAGATATAATAATTCTGATAGAGAACATTGCTATATTTCCCCCCCGAAAGGAACGAGTCGGCAGCGGTGTGACTGTTCAACACAATAGAGCAGAACAGAGGAGGTGTTCTCTGCACCTACACAATTACACCAGTGGATTAAACAGCAGGAAGTTGGACACCCGGGTCTCCACACAGGAGTGAGTTGTGTGAAGGTTCTCTCTCTCTCTCTCTCTCTCTCTCTCTCTCTCTCTCTCTCTCTCTCTCTCTCTCTCTCTCTCTCTGTGTGTGAGCTGCTCCTCTGTGCTCACAGATTCCAGTTTCCCAGGCAACCTCCGTCTTGAAGATTTTAAACTGGGATTGAACACACGACGCCTCCTGTGTCTCTCCACAGTCAAGAAGAAACAGGATTACGGTACTGGAAAAAAAAAAAAAACCACTCCACTTCCCGGTCGAGTATCCGGTAACATCTCTTTTCCCCTTGCATTTTGAAGGGGAACATATGGCCGGGTAAAAAAAAAAAGAAAAAGGGGGGAAACAGTAAATCCAGTGACACACTGCCCTCAGGTAATGCACTCCTATATTTCTTGGCAGACTGTGACAAGAGAAGAAGTCATTTGCATAGCTGTTATATTGTGCTCTGACACTGTCAACAGCTTTAATGGGATTTGTCAAAATGTGGGCCACAAGTAAATCTGAGAAACACGACCGGAGGCACTGTGGGAGTGTTCGGGGTATTAGATGAAGGAATGAGGTCCACTGTGTGTGTGTGTGTGTGTCTGTGTGTGTGTCTGTGTGTGTGTGGGCTGTCGAGTGTCTCACTCTAATCCCAGAATAAGTTTCTTCTCTGGAAGTTGACGGCGCACAGTCGTAGGCAGGTCAGCGGTTTATGAGCTATCGTCACGTTTCCAGATATAAACATCGTGTTCTCCTCGAGCGACTGAGGCAGCTGGACCTTGTTCAAGGAAACAGCTGGTGAGCACTTGAGTGCACGTGCACAGAGCTGAGGTGCTGTTAACACGATGTCAATATGTGGAGAGGGAGGAGCGGTGCACTGCTGTCTGAGGTGTGAGCCCTGGGTTTAGAGTGGTCCTTCACTTTGGAGTTTCAAGATTTAACCACATGGAGCCCAACTGACACTGACACTGATATATCCTTAAGAGGCTCGATATTTAAATACATTTAATACAGTAGTTATATGCAATAAATTAAAGAAGACGACTAATTTAGAGAACTTTATAGAAGTTTTTAAAATGTTAACATATGCCAACTTTTTCTCCATCGCTTTTATTATTCTATGCATTTTTAAATTTGTTTAATGCTACATAAAGTTAAACATAAACCCAATAACGTTGTGTCGGCTCATCTCGACAACTGCTAAAAATGTATCTGGCTTTGATAAATACAAACAAACCAGATCTGTTATCTCCTCACTTCTTAAATATCTGAATTAAATTAAAGTAGAAGATTTTTATGGTCAGAGCAAAACAAATGAATAACGGCAAAAGTTAATTTATTGAGAAAGTTTTTGAACTTTTAGAGACCTGTGTTCCAACTGTTTTAGAACTTACATAAACACAAAAACTGCAAACGCACACAACACAACCGAATACGGAAATTACCCCGCAGGTCATATTAGTTGCAAAAGTGTTTTTGAGCAGCTAGGACACATAATCCTTGTCAGATTTTAAAGGTTAAATGAGATTTTAAATGAGCTAAAATGTCCCACAGTCACTTTATGTCCCCCCCCCCCCTTCTCCATTGTTGTATGTGTTATGTTGTGCAATAGTAGGAGTAGAATTGACGTTGGCTAATTATTAATAATCATGAAATATGATTATTAAAATAACAATTATTTCTTAAAAATAATCAAAAATGATAAAGCTATTAATTAAGAAATGTAACACATTTAATTAGAAATGATACGGTTATCCATTAATAATAGTTAAAATAATTAATGAAAACAATAAAATTATCAATTAAGAATAATACAAATCTGTAATCATTGCTTATTGTTGCGGGGCACCACCCTGGTTACAGGGACCAACGATACAATCTATAAATATCAGTCTCATAATGATAAATGTCAAATCAATAATCTCAATATTTAATATTAATAATTATTTAATTAACAGTGAAGGCTACTAAGTTCGAGCACAGGCAATCATAATCCAGCTGCAATCACATACATATGTACAAATAATCACAGACTACAGATACTTTAATTACAAAAGCATTTATTAAAAAGGGGAAATAAAGTTATAATGTTATTCAATGATTCATCATTTTAACAAGCTCCGATATTTCAAAGATAAACACAGCAGCAGCACTTATCACAATTCAGAAAATACATGTAAAACCGGCGGTCTACCTATGTATGTCTGTCTCGGTGTGTGTGTGTGTGTCTGTGTCAAAGTGTCTCTCTGTGTGTGTGTGTGTGTCTATGTGTATGCATGTGAAATAAAGTTAGTGTTATTTAATGATTCATCATTTTAACAAACTCCCATATTTCAAAGATAACAACAGCAGCCGCTTATCACAATTTAGAAAAACACATGTATTCATCTATGTGTATCTGTGTGTGTATCTGTCTGTGTCTATCAATGTGTGTCTGTGTGGGTGTGTCTGTGTGTGTGTGTGTGTGTGGGTGTGTGAGAGAGCGAGAGAGAGAGAGAGAGAGAAAAAGAAGGGGGCGTGGCGATGACGCAGTCACTTGGTGACGTCACATCTAAGATGGCGGCCGATCATGATTCGTGGAATCAAGGCCTAAAAACTCTCAAAATGGCGGATTGACTACAAAACAAGATGGCGGAGCCGTTATGAATTTAGAGCCAGAATGGGAGGAGAGGGAGAGAGGAGGCGTGGCAATAATAGATTCAAAATGGTGGTTTAACTTGCGTTATCCAAAATGGAGTCTATGTTAATGACACCATGTGGCCGGAGCTCACACTGGTGGTCGTCACATGAATTACACAAAGGGATTTTCAGACAAAGAGAATTCTTTGTCTCTGCTTTGGCGTTCGGCCGCATGGCTTCCAGATGTGTCCAGCCTCTCTGAATATAGATTTAACTATGTTACATGAACTGTATTCTAAATACAGATCAGATGTGTATATAGGTCGGTTTAGAAGGAGAGAGAGAGAGAGCATACAAGGAGAGAGCAAAGCTCTTAAAAGCACCGTCAGAGACAAGTTACATTTACTTTACCACTCAGCACCCAAGTGGCGTTGTGTGCTGAGGTTTGACCGGTAAAGTCTCTTTAAAGTTGTTCAAACGGTCACAATGAGCTGGAGACGCTGCTCACGGCGCTTAAAAACTGTGGCACAAGGCCGTAACCGGAAACCGGAAGTGGCGAATCGCCGCTAACACTAGAGACTCGGCGGTCTCATACAAAACAAATACATTCAAGTATTAAAACAATACGCTACGTATTAGATTAACATCTGCCCAGACAATAAAGCCTCTTACTGTACCACCCTCGCGGTGTGCGTGCGCGTCGGGCCAGTGAATCACGTGGTCTCTCAAGCGGTCTTCGGCCGCTGGACCGGACAAACAGCGGATTTGCTCGTGCTGCTTCGATGGGATGAACGTCGTCCTTCTTCTTCAGGGATGTGGAGCTTGTGCTCCTCAGCGGAATGAATCTCGCGCTTCTGCAGGGGACGGCTGTGGAAGCCGTTTGTAGATCGTTGGGAAAAAGAAACTAAAGTCCGTGGGGAAAATGGAACTGAGTCTGAGATTGTTCCGTGTGCAATTTCCTGTTTGGTCTTTTCAAGTTAAAAGAGCAAAAGTCCTTTTGAAAATAAAAACGTCGACTGAGATAAAAGACAATGAAAGAAATGAAAGAAAATAACTCTGGTTGCCCCCTTTTACATCTAAATCAGCTGGGAGGCCCCGAAGGGGGCCTGGTGTTGTCTTCAGAGCAGGGTAAAAATGGCAGCGATTATTGGGGTCTCAGTGGTTTTGTTCTACCTGAGAGGTCCTCCTCCTTGAGGAGTTGGTCATAGGATGATGCTGGCTTTAAGCCAATTGAGTGTCAGAAATGGATCTGAGTGGGCGGGGCTTGGAACTGAGCGGGGGTTTCTGGGAAAACCCCAGGACATTTCTCCACCACCAGGGGGAGATTCTTGAGCCTGCAGGAGGATGTTTCCCGCCCAAAGTTTAACAACCCTTTGTTCCTCTTGGCTTCAGTGTCTGGGGGCCCCCCGCTGGGCTCTGGCCCAACAGTCCCCCTTTTGGTCTGGAGAGTGGGCTGTGACCCCGGTCTCCAGGGCAAACTATGGTCGAGAGTCCAGTGATAATCCATGAGAGGTAATCCTTGAGTGGAGTTGAAGCAGTGAAAGTTAGTTCATTATGAGGCAGAGAGGCATAAATGTCTTCGAGGCATGAGTCTAAACAGAGAGAGGTAATTGTCTGGGCAGACAGGCTAAATAACATATATTCTAAAACACGGCACACACTTTCAATTTCACATAATGCTTATCGGCAGTTAGTTAAAATACCAATGAATTTCGGTGAAGAGTGAAATGAAAGAAAAGTGGAAACACGAACAGAAGAAAATGTTTGAGTAGGTGCTGGTGTTTTGAGGTAAACATGTGTGTTATCCTGTCAAACCAAAACATTTAGAACGGCGAGTCACGTTCTGTTGTTCGCTAATCTGTGAATTTATGATAAATCCTATTTCTAGGTTTTCAGATCTACAGATATTGGAATTTCACTGCCAAGACTGAATTGCCAAGTGTACCCGTGAGGGCTGCACAACCGTAGTGGTAACGACTTCAAAATCCTCAACGAGGTCTAAGGAGGTTCACTACCTGAACTACGTTATACAAGTTACTGACAGAGGGTCTAAAGCATGCAGCTATTGATGGAGTGAGTGGTTTGAGCGTTTTTTTTTGTTTTAAAGTTGGGATTTCTTCCCCCCCTTTTCAGATGTGGAGGTGAGAGGGGGTTTCTGGCAGCGCCTTGGTCCTTCCCCGTCATTGAAGTCATCTTTGGGAGTGGAGAAGGAGGGCGTCTGCTCCTAGTTTCGCCAACGGGGTTCAGTGTCTGGTCTCTCAGTGGAGCCTGAAGGAACACGTGGCACAATGTCTCTCATTGCTTCATCCACACATCTCCGTATTTACTCCTCTGTCCCAGGATGCATCCCATGTGTTGGCTTTCGGTCACCACATCTATACTCCTGGTACTGATAGGGTTTCCGTCTGTTCCAGCCCCTACTCCTCTGTTGAGAGGGATTCAGGTGCTGAGGTCGAAACTGTTTGTGGGGCTGGTTGAAATCCTCACTCCCTTGGTTTTGTGGGGCGCCCTGTTGGAAGGGTCGCTGTTCCTGGTTCTCTTTGCTGGGGTTCATCTTGGCGTGGGGAAAGTTGTCATCTTCCAGCGCCGGGTCCACATTTAGTTGGATTTGAACTGCCAGAACCACGGTGTCGTCTTCGTTGAACCCTCGGTTGTCTGGGTCGAAGCGATAAATGTCTTTTTTTTTAAGGGGCTCTAGCTGCCGGGTGCAGATTTCCTCTCTTTGAGGGGGTGCTGAGTCATCAGGGTCTTCTGAATTGTGTGTGCCACAGTATTCATCTTTGTGGCCACCATCTCTTGCACCGGGAGTGGAGGACCATCCAGGACGCAACCGTGAGTCATGGTGCGCCCCTGCCTGAGTGGCAGACTGGGAACTCTCCTTCAGCCCTCCAGGACGGATTCCTTCCGTCGTTGTGGTGTGGATCAGCATGGCTCCGTGCAGGATGTGTTCCTTCTGGCTGGAGTGGATGCTGTGTGTCCGCTGGAAAGGCATTTGGAGTGCCTCATAGCGGTCCCAGGTCACTGCACGTCTAGGGGTTGAGTCCGGCCCCCCCTTTGGTGTTGAGGGGGTTGGAGCGGTCGACTGCTGGGTGTGTCTGGCTCTCCAGAGCAAAGCTTCCTCTGCAAGAGGGTTGCGTAGCTGTGCTCGCAGCTTTTCTCCCAGTGTCTCTGTTCCGCTGGCTTCACCGGGAATGACGTCAGCTCCTGGCCCTGTCATCAGGGATATCAGCTCGAGGGGGGGGCAGCTCTGTTTGACTGTGCCCCCCTTTCTGCTGACCTTTGACCTTCCGTGCAGAGCTTCGTGCTCCTGCTACGCCTGGTCCTGTTCTGTGCGGGTCTCGATGATATGCCGCAGGTGGGAGTTTTTCTCCTGCTCCGCTCGACATGCTGCTTGCATGGCCTGGAGCTCCTTCGCATGTTCTTGGGCCTGCAGCTCGGCTCTCTGCTGGTAGGGGAGTGTCAGTTGACCCAGAGCATGGGGTATTTTTGGATGCGGGCCAGTGGGGTTGATCAGGTGAATGGACAGTTCTTTAATCTTACGATCGCAGGTACTTAAATCATACTCACTCAACTCACTCACTTCATCACTAGAAAAATTGATCAGACTGGCGACTGTCTCTGACAGGTCGTCTGGTCTTGAGGGAGCCCTGCCCCAGTGTGGTCCATGCTACTCATCTTCTGAGTGCGCAAACACCTGGTGGGCTGCTCAAGCTTGCTTAGATAAAAGCGGACAAAAACTCAATTATAGCATTTCTATAAAAATTGCTCAGACTGGCGACGGTCTCTGACAGGTCGTCTGGCCTTGAGGGAGCCCTTGCCCCAGGATGGTCCATGCTACTCATCTTCTGAGTGCGAAAAGAGCCTGGTGGGCCGCTCAAGCTTGCTTAGGTTAAAAGCGGATAAAAATTTAATAAACACTACACAAGATGCACAGGTGAGCTTCACTCTGTGTCTATATAGTAGCGCTATGTAGGATAGCTCGATGGCTCAATCCTTAAGACCTAGTTGGTTAACAAACAAGTCTCAACAAAACTAGTCTCTCAAATCTAGTTTGTTTCCTTAAAATTAAAAAGCATGCAGAAAATTCTCCAATAAAAAATATTACTAACCTACTGAAACGTAGTCAGCAACCAACCATAGCTATACACAACGCCTGCTTAGCAAAGGGAATTAAGAATAAAGAAAATTCAAAAAGAGAAATAAATTTCCAAAATTATTTTTCTCTTAAGAAAATGAATTATAATTATTGTGCATTGAGATGACACAACCACTAATATGCAATAAGCAGCCAACCACGGATACACAAGGCAATAGTATACCTGTTTGGCACAGGTGCAAAGGGATTACAAATAAAAAAATTCAAAGAGAAATAAATTTCCAAAATTATTTTTCTCTTTAAGAAATTAATCATAAATATTGTGCATCGCGAATACACAACCACCGATTGCACTCTGCAGCCAACCACAGATATGCAAGGCACGAGTGTACCTGTGTTGCAAAGGTGCAGGGGAATTTAGAAATTAAAAAAAAAATTATTTGCAGAGAAATAATTTTCAAAATTATTTCTGGATCATTGTACACAGTATTATGATACAGCTGGAGTTAGATAGCCTCAAGCAGCGGCACCATTTATGTTGCATGCGTGAAGCGTTCCGCCCTCACACGGGGATCCATTTATGTTGTGAGGGATAAAAAAAAAGTTTTGGAAGGAGAAAAAAAAATTAATTAATATCTTTTTCTTCAAAAATTAATTTCTGGGGGAAAATGAATCTGGATTATTGTACAGTATTATGATACAGCTGGAGTTAGAATGTCTCACACGGGGGCACCATTTATGTTGTGCAATAGTAGGAGTAGAATTGACGTTGGCTAATTATTAATAATCATGAAATATGATTATTAAAATAACAATTATTTCTTAAAAATAATCAAAAATGATAAAGCTATTAATTAAGAAATGTAACACATTTAATTAGAAATGATACGGTTATCCATTAATAATAGTTAAAATAATTAATGAAAACAATAAAATTATCAATTAAGAATAATACAAATCTGTAATCATTGCTTATTGTTGCGGGGCACCACCCTGGTTACAGGGACCAACGATACAATCTATAAATATCAGTCTCATAATGATAAATGTCAAATCAATAATCTCAATATTTAATATTAATAATTATTTAATTAACAGTGAAGGCTACTAAGTTCGAGCACAGGCAATCATAATCCAGCTGCAATCACATACATATGTACAAATAATCACAGACTACAGATACTTTAATTACAAAAGCATTTATTAAAAAGGGGAAATAAAGTTATAATGTTATTCAATGATTCATCATTTTAACAAGCTCCGATATTTCAAAGATAAACACAGCAGCAGCACTTATCACAATTCAGAAAATACATGTAAAACCGGCGGTCTACCTATGTATGTCTGTCTCGGTGTGTGTGTGTGTGTCTGTGTCAAAGTGTCTCTCTGTGTGTGTGTGTGTGTCTATGTGTATGCATGTGAAATAAAGTTAGTGTTATTTAATGATTCATCATTTTAACAAACTCCCATATTTCAAAGATAACAACAGCAGCCGCTTATCACAATTTAGAAAAACACATGTATTCATCTATGTGTATCTGTGTGTGTATCTGTCTGTGTCTATCAATGTGTGTCTGTGTGGGTGTGTCTGTGTGTGTGTGTGTGTGTGGGTGTGTGAGAGAGCGAGAGAGAGAGAGAGAGAGAAAAAGAAGGGGGCGTGGCGATGACGCAGTCACTTGGTGACGTCACATCTAAGATGGCGGCCGATCATGATTCGTGGAATCAAGGCCTAAAAACTCTCAAAATGGCGGATTGACTACAAAACAAGATGGCGGAGCCGTTATGAATTTAGAGCCAGAATGGGAGGAGAGGGAGAGAGGAGGCGTGGCAATAATAGATTCAAAATGGTGGTTTAACTTGCGTTATCCAAAATGGAGTCTATGTTAATGACACCATGTGGCCGGAGCTCACACTGGTGGTCGTCACATGAATTACACAAAGGGATTTTCAGACAAAGAGAATTCTTTGTCTCTGCTTTGGCGTTCGGCCGCATGGCTTCCAGATGTGTCCAGCCTCTCTGAATATAGATTTAACTATGTTACATGAACTGTATTCTAAATACAGATCAGATGTGTATATAGGTCGGTTTAGAAGGAGAGAGAGAGAGAGCATACAAGGAGAGAGCAAAGCTCTTAAAAGCACCGTCAGAGACAAGTTACATTTACTTTACCACTCAGCACCCAAGTGGCGTTGTGTGCTGAGGTTTGACCGGTAAAGTCTCTTTAAAGTTGTTCAAACGGTCACAATGAGCTGGAGACGCTGCTCACGGCGCTTAAAAACTGTGGCACAAGGCCGTAACCGGAAACCGGAAGTGGCGAATCGCCGCTAACACTAGAGACTCGGCGGTCTCATACAAAACAAATACATTCAAGTATTAAAACAATACGCTACGTATTAGATTAACATCTGCCCAGACAATAAAGCCTCTTACTGTACCACCCTCGCGGTGTGCGTGCGCGTCGGGCCAGTGAATCACGTGGTCTCTCAAGCGGTCTTCGGCCGCTGGACCGGACAAACAGCGGATTTGCTCGTGCTGCTTCGATGGGATGAACGTCGTCCTTCTTCTTCAGGGATGTGGAGCTTGTGCTCCTCAGCGGAATGAATCTCGCGCTTCTGCAGGGGACGGCTGTGGAAGCCGTTTGTAGATCGTTGGGAAAAAGAAACTAAAGTCCGTGGGGAAAATGGAACTGAGTCTGAGATTGTTCCGTGTGCAATTTCCTGTTTGGTCTTTTCAAGTTAAAAGAGCAAAAGTCCTTTTGAAAATAAAAACGTCGACTGAGATAAAAGACAATGAAAGAAATGAAAGAAAATAACTCTGGTTGCCCCCTTTTACATCTAAATCAGCTGGGAGGCCCCGAAGGGGGCCTGGTGTTGTCTTCAGAGCAGGGTAAAAATGGCAGCGATTATTGGGGTCTCAGTGGTTTTGTTCTACCTGAGAGGTCCTCCTCCTTGAGGAGTTGGTCATAGGATGATGCTGGCTTTAAGCCAATTGAGTGTCAGAAATGGATCTGAGTGGGCGGGGCTTGGAACTGAGCGGGGGTTTCTGGGAAAACCCCAGGACATTTCTCCACCACCAGGGGGAGATTCTTGAGCCTGCAGGAGGATGTTTCCCGCCCAAAGTTTAACAACCCTTTGTTCCTCTTGGCTTCAGTGTCTGGGGGCCCCCCGCTGGGCTCTGGCCCAACAGTCCCCCTTTTGGTCTGGAGAGTGGGCTGTGACCCCGGTCTCCAGGGCAAACTATGGTCGAGAGTCCAGTGATAATCCATGAGAGGTAATCCTTGAGTGGAGTTGAAGCAGTGAAAGTTAGTTCATTATGAGGCAGAGAGGCATAAATGTCTTCGAGGCATGAGTCTAAACAGAGAGAGGTAATTGTCTGGGCAGACAGGCTAAATAACATATATTCTAAAACACGGCACACACTTTCAATTTCACATAATGCTTATCGGCAGTTAGTTAAAATACCAATGAATTTCGGTGAAGAGTGAAATGAAAGAAAAGTGGAAACACGAACAGAAGAAAATGTTTGAGTAGGTGCTGGTGTTTTGAGGTAAACATGTGTGTTATCCTGTCAAACCAAAACATTTAGAACGGCGAGTCACGTTCTGTTGTTCGCTAATCTGTGAATTTATGATAAATCCTATTTCTAGGTTTTCAGATCTACAGATATTGGAATTTCACTGCCAAGACTGAATTGCCAAGTGTACCCGTGAGGGCTGCACAACCGTAGTGGTAACGACTTCAAAATCCTCAACGAGGTCTAAGGAGGTTCACTACCTGAACTACGTTATACAAGTTACTGACAGAGGGTCTAAAGCATGCAGCTATTGATGGAGTGAGTGGTTTGAGCGTTTTTTTTTGTTTTAAAGTTGGGATTTCTTCCCCCCCTTTTCAGATGTGGAGGTGAGAGGGGGTTTCTGGCAGCGCCTTGGTCCTTCCCCGTCATTGAAGTCATCTTTGGGAGTGGAGAAGGAGGGCGTCTGCTCCTAGTTTCGCCAACGGGGTTCAGTGTCTGGTCTCTCAGTGGAGCCTGAAGGAACACGTGGCACAATGTCTCTCATTGCTTCATCCACACATCTCCGTATTTACTCCTCTGTCCCAGGATGCATCCCATGTGTTGGCTTTCGGTCACCACATCTATACTCCTGGTACTGATAGGGTTTCCGTCTGTTCCAGCCCCTACTCCTCTGTTGAGAGGGATTCAGGTGCTGAGGTCGAAACTGTTTGTGGGGCTGGTTGAAATCCTCACCCCCTTGGTTTTGTGGGGCGCCCTGTTGGAAGGGTCGCTGTTCCTGGTTCTCTTTGCTGGGGTTCATCTTGGCGTGGGGAAAGTTGTCATCTTCCAGCGCCGGGTCCACATTTAGTTGGATTTGAACTGCCAGAACCACGGTGTCGTCTTCGTTGAACCCTCGGTTGTCTGGGTCGAAGCGATAAATGTCTTTTTTTTTAAGGGGCTCTAGCTGCCGGGTGCAGATTTCCTCTCTTTGAGGGGGTGCTGAGTCATCAGGGTCTTCTGAATTGTGTGTGCCACAGTATTCATCTTTGTGGCCACCATCTCTTGCACCGGGAGTGGAGGACCATCCAGGACGCAACCGTGAGTCATGGTGCGCCCCTGCCTGAGTGGCAGACTGGGAACTCTCCTTCAGCCCTCCAGGACGGATTCCTTCCGTCGTTGTGGTGTGGATCAGCATGGCTCCGTGCAGGATGTGTTCCTTCTGGCTGGAGTGGATGCTGTGTGTCCGCTGGAAAGGCATTTGGAGTGCCTCATAGCGGTCCCAGGTCACTGCACGTCTAGGGGTTGAGTCCGGCCCCCCCTTTGGTGTTGAGGGGGTTGGAGCGGTCGACTGCTGGGTGTGTCTGGCTCTCCAGAGCAAAGCTTCCTCTGCAAGAGGGTTGCGTAGCTGTGCTCGCAGCTTTTCTCCCAGTGTCTCTGTTCCGCTGGCTTCACCGGGAATGACGTCAGCTCCTGGCCCTGTCATCAGGGATATCAGCTCGAGGGGGGGGCAGCTCTGTTTGACTGTGCCCCCCTTTCTGCTGACCTTTGACCTTCCGTGCAGAGCTTCGTGCTCCTGCTACGCCTGGTCCTGTTCTGTGCGGGTCTCGATGATATGCCGCAGGTGGGAGTTTTTCTCCTGCTCCGCTCGACATGCTGCTTGCATGGCCTGGAGCTCCTTCGCATGTTCTTGGGCCTGCAGCTCGGCTCTCTGCTGGTAGGGGAGTGTCAGTTGACCCAGAGCATGGGGTATTTTTGGATGCGGGCCAGTGGGGTTGATCAGGTGAATGGACAGTTCTTTAATCTTACGATCGCAGGTACTTAAATCATACTCACTCAACTCACTCACTTCATCACTAGAAAAATTGATCAGACTGGCGACTGTCTCTGACAGGTCGTCTGGTCTTGAGGGAGCCCTGCCCCAGTGTGGTCCATGCTACTCATCTTCTGAGTGCGCAAACACCTGGTGGGCTGCTCAAGCTTGCTTAGATAAAAGCGGACAAAAACTCAATTATAGCATTTCTATAAAAATTGCTCAGACTGGCGACGGTCTCTGACAGGTCGTCTGGCCTTGAGGGAGCCCTTGCCCCAGGATGGTCCATGCTACTCATCTTCTGAGTGCGAAAAGAGCCTGGTGGGCCGCTCAAGCTTGCTTAGGTTAAAAGCGGATAAAAATTTAATAAACACTACACAAGATGCACAGGTGAGCTTCACTCTGTGTCTATATAGTAGCGCTATGTAGGATAGCTCGATGGCTCAATCCTTAAGACCTAGTTGGTTAACAAACAAGTCTCAACAAAACTAGTCTCTCAAATCTAGTTTGTTTCCTTAAAATTAAAAAGCATGCAGAAAATTCTCCAATAAAAAATATTACTAACCTACTGAAACGTAGTCAGCAACCAACCATAGCTATACACAACGCCTGCTTAGCAAAGGGAATTAAGAATAAAGAAAATTCAAAAAGAGAAATAAATTTCCAAAATTATTTTTCTCTTAAGAAAATGAATTATAATTATTGTGCATTGAGATGACACAACCACTAATATGCAATAAGCAGCCAACCACGGATACACAAGGCAATAGTATACCTGTTTGGCACAGGTGCAAAGGGATTACAAATAAAAAAATTCAAAGAGAAATAAATTTCCAAAATTATTTTTCTCTTTAAGAAATTAATCATAAATATTGTGCATCGCGAATACACAACCACCGATTGCACTCTGCAGCCAACCACAGATATGCAAGGCACGAGTGTACCTGTGTTGCAAAGGTGCAGGGGAATTTAGAAATTAAAAAAAAAATTATTTGCAGAGAAATAATTTTCAAAATTATTTCTGGATCATTGTACACAGTATTATGATACAGCTGGAGTTAGATAGCCTCAAGCAGCGGCACCATTTATGTTGCATGCGTGAAGCGTTCCGCCCTCACACGGGGATCCATTTATGTTGTGAGGGATAAAAAAAAAGTTTTGGAAGGAGAAAAAAAAATTAATTAATATCTTTTTCTTCAAAAATTAATTTCTGGGGGAAAATGAATCTGGATTATTGTACAGTATTATGATACAGCTGGAGTTAGAATGTCTCACACGGGGGCACCATTTATGTTGTGCAATAGTAGGAGTAGAATTGACGTTGGCTAATTATTAATAATCATGAAATATGATTATTAAAATAACAATTATTTCTTAAAAATAATCAAAAATGATAAAGCTATTAATTAAGAAATGTAACACATTTAATTAGAAATGATACGGTTATCCATTAATAATAGTTAAAATAATTAATGAAAACAATAAAATTATCAATTAAGAATAATACAAATCTGTAATCATTGCTTATTGTTGCGGGGCACCACCCTGGTTACAGGGACCAACGATACAATCTATAAATATCAGTCTCATAATGATAAATGTCAAATCAATAATCTCAATATTTAATATTAATAATTATTTAATTAACAGTGAAGGCTACTAAGTTCGAGCACAGGCAATCATAATCCAGCTGCAATCACATACATATGTACAAATAATCACAGACTACAGATACTTTAATTACAAAAGCATTTATTAAAAAGGGGAAATAAAGTTATAATGTTATTCAATGATTCATCATTTTAACAAGCTCCGATATTTCAAAGATAAACACAGCAGCAGCACTTATCACAATTCAGAAAATACATGTAAAACCGGCGGTCTACCTATGTATGTCTGTCTCGGTGTGTGTGTGTGTGTCTGTGTCAAAGTGTCTCTCTGTGTGTGTGTGTGTGTCTATGTGTATGCATGTGAAATAAAGTTAGTGTTATTTAATGATTCATCATTTTAACAAACTCCCATATTTCAAAGATAACAACAGCAGCCGCTTATCACAATTTAGAAAAACACATGTATTCATCTATGTGTATCTGTGTGTGTATCTGTCTGTGTCTATCAATGTGTGTCTGTGTGGGTGTGTCTGTGTGTGTGTGTGTGTGTGGGTGTGTGAGAGAGCGAGAGAGAGAGAGAGAGAGAAAAAGAAGGGGGCGTGGCGATGACGCAGTCACTTGGTGACGTCACATCTAAGATGGCGGCCGATCATGATTCGTGGAATCAAGGCCTAAAAACTCTCAAAATGGCGGATTGACTACAAAACAAGATGGCGGAGCCGTTATGAATTTAGAGCCAGAATGGGAGGAGAGGGAGAGAGGAGGCGTGGCAATAATAGATTCAAAATGGTGGTTTAACTTGCGTTATTCAAAATGGAGTCTATGTTAATGACACCATGTGGCCGGAGCTCACACTGGTGGTCGTCACATGAATTACACAAAGGGATTTTCAGACAAAGAGAATTCTTTGTCTCTGCTTTGGCGTTCGGCCGCATGGCTTCCAGATGTGTCCAGCCTCTCTGAATATAGATTTAACTATGTTACATGAACTGTATTCTAAATACAGATCAGATGTGTATATAGGTCGGTTTAGAAGGAGAGAGAGAGAGAGCATACAAGGAGAGAGCAAAGCTCTTAAAAGCACCGTCAGAGACAAGTTACATTTACTTTACCACTCAGCACCCAAGTGGCGTTGTGTGCTGAGGTTTGACCGGTAAAGTCTCTTTAAAGTTGTTCAAACGGTCACAATGAGCTGGAGACGCTGCTCACGGCGCTTAAAAACTGTGGCACAAGGCCGTAACCGGAAACCGGAAGTGGCGAATCGCCGCTAACACTAGAGACTCGGCGGTCTCATACAAAACAAATACATTCAAGTATTAAAACAATACGCTACGTATTAGATTAACATCTGCCCAGACAATAAAGCCTCTTACTGTACCACCCTCGCGGTGTGCGTGCGCGTCGGGCCAGTGAATCACGTGGTCTCTCAAGCGGTCTTCGGCCGCTGGACCGGACAAACAGCGGATTTGCTCGTGCTGCTTCGATGGGATGAACGTCGTCCTTCTTCTTCAGGGATGTGGAGCTTGTGCTCCTCAGCGGAATGAATCTCGCGCTTCTGCAGGGGACGGCTGTGGAAGCCGTTTGTAGATCGTTGGGAAAAAGAAACTAAAGTCCGTGGGGAAAATGGAACTGAGTCTGAGATTGTTCCGTGTGCAATTTCCTGTTTGGTCTTTTCAAGTTAAAAGAGCAAAAGTCCTTTTGAAAATAAAAACGTCGACTGAGATAAAAGACAATGAAAGAAATGAAAGAAAATAACTCTGGTTGCCCCCTTTTACATCTAAATCAGCTGGGAGGCCCCGAAGGGGGCCTGGTGTTGTCTTCAGAGCAGGGTAAAAATGGCAGCGATTATTGGGGTCTCAGTGGTTTTGTTCTACCTGAGAGGTCCTCCTCCTTGAGGAGTTGGTCATAGGATGATGCTGGCTTTAAGCCAATTGAGTGTCAGAAATGGATCTGAGTGGGCGGGGCTTGGAACTGAGCGGGGGTTTCTGGGAAAACCCCAGGACATTTCTCCACCACCAGGGGGAGATTCTTGAGCCTGCAGGAGGATGTTTCCCGCCCAAAGTTTAACAACCCTTTGTTCCTCTTGGCTTCAGTGTCTGGGGGCCCCCCGCTGGGCTCTGGCCCAACAGTTACTTTCAGCATGTTCCTGCATTTGATTTTCTTGTGTTCTGTCAATAAGATGGAGGTACACAGAGCTCCGTATTAAATCACCTTTCTCCTCTTATGTTTAGCAGAATAGATTTAGACAGTTCTCTTCCTGCCACGTATTATTATTATTCTCTCATGGAAGTCATACTTGTTGATTACTATTTGTTCTACATCAACGACTAATTGTCCCCTGAAGTTGTGGCGATACTAAATAAATACTGAAAGTTGTGGGCGGAGCCTGGGAGGTCGGGTGTGACGGTTAAATGTAACCAAACTAATTGTCAATTACAAGACAGGAAACGGCGCAGGTCCCCAGGTGGTGCTGAAATCATGCAACATAAATAAAAAAACAGCTGGCCTAAGAACAGTGGAATCTTTAAACATTGAAATGACTTTACTGAAATGTACAGTTGGATGTGAGGATCGTCGTTCCTGCACAAAATGATGAATTCGTATATAAAGAAATGTACTTTTTAACACACAGATATAAAAACGTTGTCTATTTACTGTGGCACATTAAACTAACGCTTTCCAACTGATATGTCGAGGCTGTAAAGCTAATCTGACTTGTGATGGTTCTGAGTAGAATCTGTTGAGGCAGATGGCTTCATTAAAATTTGACAAGCTCTCAACGGTGCCGAGCCGATGATGGAGATTTACGACTGTCTTTGGTCATTGTCCTTTTCCGCAGCTATCGATCTGGTCATGTTCCACCGCCAACACCAACACGCCCACACGGGAGGAGAGGGAATCCACCACGCGTGATATATAGGCCCAGATCTACCGTGATGTCTTTCTCCCTTGTGTATTGAGCGACTGCATCCTCCACGATTCCCAGGAAACGGTCGGGGAGCTTTTCAGAAGTGAGCCGGGAAACTGATGTTTCAATATTCCTCAAGCTAATTATACTTGAAACCACTTTGTCGTCTGCGCTGCGTCTTGAGACATTTCAGATCTGATGATTACTGTGCTCTCTGTGATTCGCTTGCTTTGGATTGTTGTGCTTTAAGAAAAAAAATCAAAGCTCTCCACACACACACGAGCTGAAATTCCACCACAGACAAGATGTATTATTTAAGTGAATGTGTAGCCAAGTGGAGCATGTAGGAGTTATTTAGAGAGTGTGTCACAGCACAGTCACACTCATTCATTCTCCAGGAAGGGAATTAAAATAGTCAAAGTGAAACACATTCTTAAATCTCATCAGGAAAAAAAAAACTAAAATCAAAACTAATAAAATCAAAACGTGGATTTTCACACAGCTTCTTTTGTTTTGTTGCATTTTCCTCTTTATCTTCAGCTTCTGGTTCTTCCCAGTGAATCGGATTGTACCCTCCCACCGCAGCACTCAATTCAGCAGAGAGCAGGATTATGAATACAGGTGAATTTGACTCATAATAATGAAATGGGGGCCGAGGTGGACACGGCTGGATGATGGGGGAGAAGCTGCTCGGCTGCAGCGCAGAGGCCAGTGGTAAATTAGTTGTGACTTGTAACGGGGGGGGGGGGGCAGACACTCGGTGAGAGAGAGAGAGAGGGATCCCAGAAGAGTTATGTCGAGGGGAGGATGGAGGAATTCTGTAATGGGGACAGAGAGAGAAAGAGAGAGAGAGAGAGAGAGAGAGAGAGAGGTAAGGGGGGGGGGGGGGGGGGGAGTAGAACAGGAGAGCACGGCCGGTTGATCCAGTGATTACAATTAAGCTTATTCCCGTTGTGAGATGTCCCACATGTACATGTTCACTAGAATGAGGTGCAGAGGACATTCTTCTCCCAAACACCCGTCCCATCAAGTTATCCATCATTACTATTTGGTGTGCTATTAAAGCGGGGGGGGGGGACAGCTTGATGGCATTACACATCCATAGGGCTTAATCCACGGCCTCGCCCTCTGAAACCAGTCATGTGGCCTGCAGTGCAGTATCACACCCACTCCAGAGGCTTTCATTTATTTGCTCTTGAAGCATTAGCTGCGGGAGGCGATGCAACGTCCATTACCAGGGCCTGCTCTCGTCCACTCCCTGTCTCTCTGCTAATCTTGTCTCATCTTCCCCGTGAACTAAAAACGAGAGGCATCATAAGTGATTCATGCCTCGTCCACTTCAATCATCCACTTGGACCACAATGGATCCAGGAGGTAGATATTCTATATACAGTGCCTTGCATAAGTATTCACCCCCCTTGGACTTTTTCCCATTATCTACTGTTACTAACTGGAATTCAAATAGACTTAAATAAACTTTTTCCCGTTTGATCAACAAAACATGCATAGTACTTTGGAGGTGCAAAATAAATTTTATTGTGACACAAACAATAATGAGAACAAAAAAGTTGACATCTGTTGGGTGCATAAGTATTCACCCCCCTGTGTCAATACTTGGTAGAACCCCCTTTCGCTGCAATTACAGCTGCAAGTCTTTTGGGGTATGTCTCTACCAGCTTTGCACATCTAGAGATGGAAAGGTTTGTCCATTCTTCTTGGCAAAAAAGATGAAGCTCAGTCAGATTGGATGGACACCGTCTGTGAACCGCAATCTTCAAGTCTTGCCATAGATTCTCTATTGGATTGAGGTCTGGGCTTTGAATGGGCCATTTTAAGACATTAACATTCTTTAATCCAAACCATTCCTTTGTAGCTCTGGCTGTATGTTTAGGGTCATTGTCCTGCTGGAAGATGAACCTCCGCCCCAGTCTCAAGTCTTTTGCAGACTGCATCAGATTTTCTTCAAGGATTTCCCTGTATTTGGCTCCATCCATCCTTCCCTCTATTCTGACCAGTTTCCCTGTACCTGCTGAAGAGAAGAATCCCCACAGCATGATGCTACCACCACCATGTTTCACTGTTGGGATGGTGTGCTCAGGGTGATGGGAAGTGTTGGGTTTTCACCACACCTAGCGTTTTGCATTGAGGCCAAAAAGTTCAATTTTGGTCTCATCTGACCAGAGCACCTTCTTCCACATGTTTGCTGTGTCTCCCACATGGCTTCTGGCAAACTCCAAACGGGATTTTTTATGGATCCCTTTCAACAATGGCTTTCTTCTTGCCACTCTTCCATAAAGGCCAGATTTGTGGAGTAGACGACTAATAGTTGTCCTGTGGACAGATTCTCCCACCTCAGCTGTGGATCTCTGCAACTCCTCCAGAGTAACCATGGGCCTCCTGGTTGCTTCTCTGATTAATTTTCTCCTTGTCCGACTCTTCAGTTTGGGTGGACGGCCTCCTCTTGGTAGGTTTGCGGTTGTGCCATATTCTTTCCATTTTCTTATGATGGATTTTATGGTGCTCAGAGAGATGTTCAAGGCTCTGGATATTTTTTTATAACCTAACCCTGCTTCATATTTCTCCACAACTTTATCCCTGACCTGTTTGGTGAGCTCCTTGGTCTTCATGATGCTGTTTGTTCAGTAATGATCTCCAACAAACTCTGAGTCCGTCACAGAACATGTGTATTTATACTGAGATTAAATTGCAGACAGGTGGACCCTATTTACAAATTATGTGACTTGCAAATGTGACTTGTGAATGCAATTGGTCGCACCAGATCTTTGTTAGGGGTTTCACAGTAAAGGGGGTGAATACATATGCACTCAACACTTTTCAGATTTTTATTTGTAAATAATTGTGAAATCCATGTAATATTTCCCCCCACTTCCAAATGATGCACTATTTTGTGTTGGTCCATTACATAAACTCACGATGAAATAAATTGTAATCTGTGGTTATACCATGACAAAATGTAGAAAAGTCCAAAGGGGGTGAATACTTATGCAAGGCACTGTATATCTGATTCAGAAGGTACAGTCTATACGCCTGCTCTTTATGAAAAGTGAACCGGCGTCTGATCCGGCTGAATAAAACTTGAGTCTGTGGATTATTTTTCAGTATGATTGACAAATGACGCATTAAGCTGCCTGAATGACCCGGATCAGGATTGAGAGCACGTCACTCACACGGAGTCACCACATCAGCTCAGGTTCCCTGTAGCTCTCTGCTGATGCTGTTAACCCCAACGACCTGAGAACAGTCTGTAACTTTGTTTTATCGCCTCAAAACTTCAGCCACTTTAAATCAAAGCAGACATTTTCTGCTCGTATTCAGGTTCACCGTTTTATTTTGGGTCACTAGTTGAAAATGGAAAAAACACATCACTGTCCTCAGACTTGGCCGTGGCTGCAGCTCCTCTTTTCAGCCTCTGTCTGAAACACCTGGTTTTAGCTCCTGTCTCTTTAAGACCCCCTACTCCATCTGCATCTGGATACATCTGTACCAAACTAGCATTGTGGTACAGATGTATGGGGCAGATTAATGATGAAGCTTATCAACAGCTTCAGTTTGCTCTCAGTGGAGAAAAGAACCCTTCACCGCCTTCTTTTAATCTTTTAACAGAACTTCTACAAACAGTAAAACTTCAAAAAAACACTGGAGGAAAGAATGTCCTCAAGTATTTTTCTCATTTCTGCCAAACCTGCAATTGGTGTTTGCAAAGCTCGTCTATGCAACTTTCTCTTTTTCAAACTTAAGGAAAGTTTGCTCATAATAACTGTTACTAGTGTCTCCCCCCGATTCATAACACAATATATAACATATAACATAGAATATAATTAAAAAAGAAGAGTTCAATTTGTCAAGAACTGATTCACAGTTGTGAGGAACAGTGGCCGATGTGGAAGTGGAGCTCACCACCTCAGTCTCAGGTTAATTCAATGATTAGCGAAGGTGCCGTGTGGAACATTTATATCAAATGATACGGAAAGGTCGAGTGAGCGTGTTAATGAAAAGAGCAAGTGTGGCTTTAATGCTAAATTCCTATACCCCCCCCAAACTGGAGATCATATCTGCCAAGTCTATGAAAATAACTTTTTCACAATTTAGGGGATAAAAGAAAAAATACTTCATCTTATAATATAATAATAAAAAACTAAAGGGAACTCGAACCAAGTCCATTACTTTTATCTGTAGTTTGGAATATGCTGTGATATAGGATTTGAGTAAGTGTGAAAGGTTCTCTAAAATGATCAGATTTATCTTTAGTACATCCTCAGACGTGTTAATTCTGACTCCACTCTGGAAGTGTTCGACATTAATAAATCCTCAAAGAGAATATTTCAGGTTCCAGCAGCACAGCTGAGCGGCTGCTGAAATATTCAGTGCACTCAGCCCGCTGTCTCATTGGCCAAGTTTCGATTAGACACGAGGATTCCCCAGGTGAGTATCAACCCTGGTTCCATTCGAACAGGAGGTAAAATGAGAAGTCAACAGTATTTAGTCAAATAAAAAGGCAGAGATTAAAGAAACTTTGGCAGCCGAGTGTCAGTAATGGATTTATAATTTATCAACGGTTTGTGCTGAGCAGTGGCCACCGGAGAGACGGGGCCCGATTTCTGTTACAACCTCCTTCCTTTCCCTCGTGAGAACACTTAATATGGGCAGCTCTATTCAAGGAGTGGTTATTTAAACCACAGCTATCAATAGACGCTGCAGCATCCTGACAGAATATAAGCATAACAACACTCTCCAATCCCTGCCTGATTAAATGAAATTGTCACGGCAATGAAAATGATCTATGGCGCTGAGGTGAATGTGCAAAGTGCCATAAATCTCTTTTTTTTTGTCCCACCTTGAGAGGTCAGGCATTTGCTAAGATGAGTCCAGAGACACGGGTTTATTTCACAATAATAAAAGTGAGAAAGCAGAAGCTACCCTGAAGACAGAGTTCCTGCCCGAGCGATAAACCGCCGCTGGCTCATTAATGGACAGTGTCTCATCGCATGGTGGCGGGTGAAGGCGAAGTGAATGTCACCACCTTGTTGTGTTATCTCCATTGAAAACCATCAAATCCTGCACACGTATTCATTAAGTGTGATGAAGAGGTTGGAACGTTGTGCCACGACGATGCAGTAAAAACAACGCAACAAAGGTCGATTCACATCCTGAGTGAACACAACAGGAATAAACAATGAAATCTAAACACAACACACACACACGTGAACTGTACAGATGTTGTCTCTTGTGCGTTTTTTTACATATTCCAAGTGGCAACAAACCGTGACATCGCTCTGAAGCCTCAACTCCATATTTGGAGGAGCGGGGGGGTGGAGCCTGATTGAGAGCTCGAGGACAGCGCACCAATCGGATGTGACTAGCTGCCACTCAAAATCAATGCCCTAATTTGAATCGGGACCATAATATACAAAATGAACTTCATGCTGTATTGAAGCAGATTTTTTAACTACAGATTGAGATTATAAAAGTTTACTGACGTTATAAAGTGAAAGGTAAAGTCTTTTAGTTTTTGCTGCTGGTCATTGAGAGAACAAAGGTTTCACTTTCCGGACCCAGAGTTTAAGTTAATTTGTATATACAGTCTATGGAATATTTCAACATTTAAAGTCAGAAGACTCAAAAGAGACACGGTTAAAGTTAATGCATCCCAGGCTGGGACATTTCAGTCTAGCATGAGACAAGCTAGCGACAGACCTGAGCCTACATGTCCCATAATGCAATGCAATTCAATCTTCAGCCTGAGAGCACCGTCAGGATTACTATCATCATACTTTAGAAAGTTTCCTCCAGAAAGAGTGAAGAGATGAGAGGATGCTGCCGTCCACACAGGTAGAAGACTCCGCCCCTTAGAGCATCATCTATCGTACAGGAAGTCAGAATCTGCAGCGCCACAGACGTTCACTGGTTTGTCCCGGAAACCCATGACTCATTATAAAATGTTATATAAATCCATCCCAGCCCGACAACATCGACAACACAGCACAGAAACAGAGAGAGAGAGAGAGACAGAAAGAGAGAGAGAGAGAGAGAGAGAGAGAGAGAGAGAGAGAGAGCATTTCACAGAAGAGCCATAAGCTCCGATGATAACATTTCAGTGCCTGTACCACATTATACAAATCCAATCACCACTCGGCGACTCGGTGTCAAATAATTTAACACAAAGCTGATCTGCACAGCTCAAGACTTATTGGGGAGGTTCTGGTTTTTTTTGGGGGGGGGGGGCGGGCGGGCGAAAAACAAAACAAAGGGTCAGATGAGGACGTGAAACCAGCAGCTGCCACTGTTTCCCAGTTCGAGTGCTTATCGCTGAACAAAGTTCTCCTCCGTGAACTGCGGCATTTTTACTTTGATCGAAAACTTTTTATGGATCACACAGCAGCTCTGAAAAATACTAACAGACACACAACCATTTATTTTGTTTGTGAGTTTGTTTGTTTTTCTCCTTGAACACGTAATTTAATTTTATGGCAGCACTTACGCAGCGTCGTGGGCCAATGTGGGGATTTTAAATAACTGATAAAGTGTTGAGTCGACCAGCTGTGAACTATTATAACCACCAGCAGATTGAGAAATCAATCCCCCCCCATACAGCTGCCCCACATCACGTCTCCTAACAAGAGCAGATTGACAGAACGTGGCTGCTCCATCAACACGTGGTGTGACCTCCTTCAGACGCACAACAAGCAGGAGAGAAAGACCGATGAGCTCGACTCACCCGGTACCAGACGATCTCTCGAAGCCGTCCGTCGGTCTTGAAGTTACACTTGAGTGTGACGGTCTCTCCCACGACCACGGGCGGCAGCGGCTCGATGGTAACTGTCAAATATCCTGGAGGAAAAAGAGAGAGTTTTGTTAGAATAGAAAAACTTTGCGTGAACGATTCATATATATATATGTGTGTGTTTTTGTGTTGCGATAAAAGAGTAAGGAATCGTTTGAGGGAACCAGGATTCAAGCTCACTCTCCCACGTGGGGCGGAAGTATCTCGGTGAATAGCAACTCAGTGGTGGTTCCTGAACGAGGCCGGAGAATTCATGTTGCATTGACCCTGCACAGCTTCTTCAGCTTGTATGGAGATTTACACAAACACACAAATTGCGAATGTAAACCGCGTGACATCCATAATTCTTAATGATGAGTAACATTATGAAATACATTGACCTCTAATTTCCTTATTCCTTATAAGAGAAAACTTTCTCACATTACTTTCTCCTGCCTTCTATAAAAACTTTTGAAAAACCCTTCACCCTGCGTCTGCACGCAGCCAACAATTGTTGTGAATGATTCCTCATTCGGCATCAGCAATTATCCGTGATGACAAATGTCAGAATGAACAAAACAGGTTTATGGCGAAAATGTGTTTCACAGGGGAAATGCTGCCATCGCTTTTTTTACAAGGGCATCGCCGTCATAATCTACATTTAAAAACAACAAAACATATTTTTCCAACACTTAGAAATCAGAGGATTTACTGTCAAATACATGTGTTCCTGTATCCGGTCCCGGAGCGTCCTCATTTCCAAATAATTGAAAAACACATATTCTTTCCCACCGGGACTTTACAGCCGATGCTTTTTTATGGGGACAACGATAAACAGCCGCAATCACACCTGCCTTCGTCACTGACAGCTACAGGCAGAAGGTGAAAGACACAAAAGGGAAACGTGTCAGACGCAAGGACAAAGTGTGTCGGTGACGACAGACACACATTTAAAAAGCAGAGTCCCTGGTGGATTCTCGACCTCGCTGCACTTAGCCTGATCATCAGCGCTTTGAATAACCATGTACAACTTCTGCTAATGTTACTTCACACAAACCTTGAGGTATTGTCCCGACACACACACACACTCACAGACTATGGTAACTGGAGAGAATACCAGCGTATGCTTCGGTTCTGGATGGAGGACACACATTCAAATGAAAGGTAGTGGGTGACTTCAGATCTGACGGAGCACGATGTGATGTCAAAAATACATTTATATGTTTATGAAAGCAAATATAAAACGTGTAGTTTAGAAGAAGTAAGAAAAAAGCATCTCTTATGGGGAGCGGAGCGTGGGCTGACAACAAGCAAACCCTCCGCCCAACACTCCAGCCGTTTAATACATTCAGTGTTTAACAGTAACAGATGGATTTTATAATAAATATATAGTGAATGTGTAAAAACAGAGCCAAATTGGAACCTTGTGACCAATTAGAGTGTTGAAACCTTACGAGGGAAACGATATCTCACAGAGGGCGTCCCCCTGGTTAGAAAGGGAGGTGGGGGGGGGGGGGGGGGGGGGGGTGTTAAGTAGGTTTAGTTTGTTTACTGAAAAGATGAAACCCCAGGAAGATTTGTAAGATCTCTGCTGTTTCTTTATTAAAATTAACTGTGTAGAAATTATGAAATTGAACCGGTAGGAGTTGGATACACAATGAAAAGGTTTTACATTCATTAGAAAAGTGACACATGACTGCTAAGCTAAATTTTCCCTTTTCAAATATGACTAAGCCAAGTACTGTAAAAGACACAACCGTCAAAATGCAATGACAAAAGCCACACAACAGAAACCCAATCACAAATGAGGTGTTACACTACAGCTCTCAGGATTAAGTCGAATGGATTGCGTCCTTCCTTTTTGAGCGCTGCAGGCACCTGTACTGTAAAAACTCAAATAGATAACACTCACGTTTTAGGCGGAGACCAGTTTGTCTTTGTTTTCACAAACAACGGCTCACTTGACCATAGAGAGCATCTCCACTCACTTCACTTCCGTTGGGATTTTGTTTTCCATTATGTGGCTGTGTTCTCACTTTGCTGTCAAAGTTGTGTTGTGGCTTCTGCCTTCGTGTATTCCTCACTTTAAGTTTCTCTCATGCAGAGTTTGTATCAAAGGCCAATTACCTGACATGAAAGCGGTGAAATGTTGTGAAAGAGTTTGAAAAGGTTCCGTTCAATGTCAGAGTTAAAGCAGGACACGGTGACCTGGTGCTTTTGCGTTAAACCCCTCGGAAATCTAAACAACAAATTGCTCTTCTCCCTTTGACTGTTGTTGGTGATTCACCCCCCCCCCCCCCCCATAGTAAGCTTCTCCTCCCACGGAGCTGCGGTAATGTTAGAGGTTATTGGTACAGTTAAAAAAAAAAGCTAACATAAAGAGCTTAAGAAAAACGCTGCGGTGCCTCATCCAATCCCCTCGTGTCCTGTGTCTTTCATAAAAAGAGGGTGTTTAATATTAGTCACTCACGTCCATTCAGGCATTCAGTCACTCATTTTTGGCTTGTCTGGCTCTCTGTGTCATTTAGTGCACAGTATATCTACAGATGTCACACTGAACCAGAGGACGGACACGGCGAAGAGACAATTTGTCCTTTTGAAGACCTTCACTCCGAGAATATATGTGTCTAGATAGTTTACTTTATCGCCGTCCCACAAAAGGTTGACGGATCTAAAATACTGCGTCACGTAGAACAGGACTTTACTGAATAATTCAAAAGTATACATAGCAGCAGTAAAAGGAAATGAAAACCTGCACAAGGTGAACCTTTGTATTCCAGAATATGAGTACACAGGGTACAGCTGTGGAGCCGTGCGGCACAGCAGGGGACAAATTGCAGAAAATGACGTGAATAATCACCAGCGAAGTTCCACGCAACCCGGGAGGAGAAGGAAAAAAGAGGTAGCGCTGCAGAAATGAAGTGTTGCTCGCCCTTAAAACAGATCGTCTGGGTGTTCTGCGTTGGTAGACTCAGATCAGCAAGTCTCTCGTGTCAGTGCACCTAGATATGCTTATTAAAGAATCTTAATTTAATCAGCGGGGCTGAAGAGATCCCCTCTCTGGAGTCAAATTGAATGGATAAACCTTTCCGGAGACTGCATGTCATTAACACAGAGCTGATGCTCTTAGAGAAAATCCGAGACCACTTACTACGAACCCACAAGAGGAGCAGCCGGGCCTCATGAACGTCTCTCTGAGAGTTTGCCACAGAGGAGGTGGAAACTGGAAATGTATATTACGTCAACAGACTCTGTGGAGTGCAGTATTATTCACACGCCTTCACATAATGTCCAATACCTGAAAATAATAATTATGCGCCGTAGCTAGCCATTAGCGCACAGCATTCACACAATGCAGAATAATGTAAAAGAAGCTAGGGGGTCTCCGTGTGTGGTTGCAGGGATTAATTGTGAACAAGTCATTGACTATGTGGCACAGAGCGAAATGCAGAGAGACGCTCCGGAGCGTGCAGGGAGGGATGAGGAATTTTTAAAAGAGCAAATTACATGGGTTATGCACTTGTGCCAGAGAAGTTCACATTTCATATAATCCCTACGAGAAACTGGAGCAGTTGCCGGCTGCACATACCAAGACACGAGAGCATAATTCCCACACAATTCAAAATCCATCCATTCCATGCCAATTAAATGACTCCATAAATTAGACACATTTTTAATTTGTTTTGCCAGTTCTGTGTTGAAAGCATTCCAATGCATGTTGTGATGCTTAGTGCACTTGTTAGAACACAGGCTGAAATGGGTCATATTCGATTCATGTCAATTCAACCCGGAGCATAAAAATCAACACTGTGAAAGTGTTCATGAAAATCTTCCTCCTCTTGCGATGATTCAGACGACCCAACTCGAGACTCTGAAAATCAACCTTGTATTTCTTGTGCAGGCTCTTTCAAATATTAGAGTTATTTCTTCAACTGACCAAAGAAGCTCCTTAAGTTCAACAGCAATCACACAACACAATTATTCTGCCGACACTGAATGTTCACCTTGTAATCTCTTGCAATAAAATTAAAAGACACATACGATGGTTTTACATGGTTTCTTTCTTCTTGTATGTTATATATCCCATTTTTTTTGTCAATGTAAAAGATCGGAAAAGTTACAAAGCTACTCTCACCTCCAGAAAACACTGCTCCTGAAGCTCCTGAAGCTCCTGAATTGTCTGTAGCTCCTGAATTTTCTGAAGCTCTTGAAACCTCCTGAAGCCCCTGAAACCTCCTGAAGCTCCTGAGGCTCCTGAGGCCCCTGAGGCTCCTGAAGCCCCTGAAGCTCCTGAAAGCTCCTGAAGCTCCTGAGGCTCCTGCAGCTTCTGAAACCCCTGAAGCTCCTGAGGCTTCTGAAGCTCCAGAAGCTCCTGAGGCCCCTGAAGCTCTTGAAACCTCCTGAAGCCTCTGAAACCTCCTGAAGCTCATGAGGCTCCTGAGGCCCCTGAGGCTCCTGAAGCTCCTGAAGCTCCTGAAACCTCCTGAAGCTCCTGAGGCTCCTGAAGCTTCTGAAACCCCTGAAGCTCCTGAGGCTTCTGAAGCTCCAGAAGCTCCTGAGGCCCCTGAAGCTCCGGAAACACCTGGAGGTCCTGAAACCTCCTGAAGCTCCTGAGGCTCCTGAGGCCCCTGAAGCTCCTGAAGCTCCAGAAGCTCCTGAAACCAGCCAATACTTCGGCACCATTATGATGTCACAATGTCTCTATTCTATGTACACCGACCTTTCCCATAAGACATATCACAACAGAAGGGGCCAGCTGACCAATCAGAGCAAACCAGGCTTTCTAGGGAGGCGAGCCTTGAAGAGACAGTGGCTGGAAAGAGGAGCTGCAGCAGAAACGCAGTATGAGGAAAGCAATGTGCTTTATGGAAATTAGAGCATGTAAACCTCTTAAATAAAATCGATGGACCCGAGTCTGAGCACAATATGTCTTCTTTGAAACAAACTATCGAATAACGCGTTAACCCGGTCACCCTTAATCCACCGTGCTCAGGCTGTGGGGAAGCTAAAAGCCTCAATTTACATGTACATCTTTTAATCAACTTCAACGTGTTAGAGCAAATATCCCAACCTCTCACGATTAAACCCGTGAATCAATAAAGACCAATCTTAATTTATACGGCAGGGTCTTTTCTCTTTTAAATGGGAAGTAGGACAGTATGCAAACCAATATTACTATCACAATAACATTGTATTTTAACAGAGGACCTGATGTTGAGCCTCCTGAGAAAATAAAAGTGTAGCGTCTCTTTATCTGAGCTTACGTTCTGCATAGAACCCGATTCTAGATTGCACAATATGGACCCTGCCTGTGTTAAGACGCCCTGTATGTGACGGAGGCCCCAGGTATGTTTGTATAGTGCTCACAGCCACCTACCGATAAGCTTCTGCTCGGCTGACGCTACCTTGAATTCTAACACTAACACAGCTGTGACCCTCACGTGGGGAGGGATTCAAAGAGGACTGAGATTTAAAATATGCTCAATACAAAAGAAAAACATTCTGCATCCTTGGGAAAAAAAACGGCTCTAAAGGGAGGTAATATGCTACCATGAAATGTTAAGGGTATATAATTATATATAATAAACTTTATTTACGATACACTTTGGACAAAGTTAGAGCGTCTCACGAAAAGAGAACAGAAGGAATTAAAAAGCATCAATTAAAAAACAAAACAGGGATCATAAAACAGAGGGGAATAAAAAATGAAGGTAGAGGAAAAATATTGAATTTGAGTAAAGGTGGATAATAAAACACAGCAAATAAAACATTCATAAAAGCTATCCATAAAAAAAAAAAAAAATGTATGTTTAGAGATGAGTCTTAAAAGGCAATAAAAGATGTTGCCTGTCAGATTTTGATATGTACACTGCTCCACAGTTTACACGCGCTAAGAGCAGAAGCATAAACACGCTGTAAATTGTGCTTCCACCTCAACCCATTGAACAAATGGAGAGTTTATATCCTGGATACAGGAGTTTTTGCACTTTTGACTTTTACCCATATCCCATCGGCTAACATGGAGGAGGAGGGGTTTAATGTAGTGAAGTCAGCCACCAGGGGGTGAGCCAGATCATTAGGCTTCACTTTTGCCAAGCTGTCACATCTGAGCTCCATCCCCTGATCTGAAGCCTTGCAGTGCACATATGGGGCAAATGTTCCCCTGATATAATTTGGAGGCAATTTGTTTGTTTAAGATTTTAATAAAAATCCATGTGGCGTGAAACAAGCAGCCAGTGTAAGACGTCATGTTCAGGAGTAATGTGTTCATGATGTTCCTTAGTTAAGCCTATGGTTCTGCAGCAAATCCTTGAAATAATTCAACTTGTCCTGAAACTAAAAGCCATTTAGCAGGGAGGCAGAGCACTTGGATATCATTACAAGAGCGCATGGGCTAGTGTGGAGTGACCAGAGAGTGCATAGCATTTAATTGGCTCATATTAGGTGGTTCTGGAGGCAGACAAGGCCTCCGGCTTGTCTCCATCCATCAGAGGCGCTGTTGGAACAACATCTAATGAGGGGTGCAAACTATGCTTTCTTCCATTAATAACAGCAATTTGCCAAGATGCAATGAGAAAACAAAACACAGCCAATGATGGACCGGCCCAAAATGTGCCTGTTATTGTGCTCTTTGATTTATGGCTGTGGCCTACCTTTGCTTAGACGTCAGTGTGGCTAAACGCATGAGAAAAATGGACGGGCGAGTTTCTTCTGCTCTCTTCCTCTGAGCAGTGTGAAAACAAACACATCTGATTTGAGCAGTACCACATCCAGAAGAGGGGTTTTCAAGGAAAAGATGGAACCTCTTGTTTCAAAAAGTGATGGAAAGCACATATAAGATAAATGTAGGAGATGTTGATCCATTTCTACTGTCATGAAGATATCTTGTCTTCCAACAAAAAAGAGGATTTGATGAATCTTTGTTCTTTGTTTTTTTAAACGCATGTCATATAAAGAGTAATTTGATGGTTAGTCCACAACTGTATGAAGCTGGACATATTACGATCAATAAATTAAGCTAATAACTTTACATCTTTTAAAAGGAAGTCGAGCAATTTGATGGCAGGAGCTTACAGCAAGTGAGCAAGAGATGTGCTTTTAATGGTAAAGGGTGAGATCACGGGGGGGGGGGGGGGGGGATGAGGTGGGTGTGCGACATATTAATGCTTCACATGTTTTGGCAGCGATAATCTCTCCATTTGTAATCCTAGCATTTAGTCGATGTTCCGCGGGTCCCATCTGAGAAACGCTGAAGTACAGAGCCTGAGGCAAACGGGGCTATCGATTTTGCGAACGGTCATGTTATATATCTTATTCACATTATTCCCCATGAAAAAAATATTCAGTAAGTGGGGAACTTAGTGGCCATTAAAGCTCTCGTGGAGCCGGACAGGTATCATGTAACGAAGAACCTTTACTTCCTCGTCCCTTTTTTATTTCTCAGACCGTGAATAAAAATTAATGAAGATGAAGAGACTTTCTTAATGACATTCTATATTACATGAGAAAGTTGGAAGCAGCAGAAAAGACCAGGAGGTTTTCGAGCAGGACATTGAGCAGGGGGGGTCTCCAGGAGCTGGGAGGGTCCTGCCTGACAGCGACAGGAACTGGACCCGATAGAGTGCGAACTAATGCCAGGAGCCAATAATGATCTTTTAACTCTGCAGCACCTACTTGTACACATTCACATTTAAAATGTCTGATTGCTTTCCATCAAGGTGAATTATTCCCCCAGAAATCAGTGAAATCTCTCTCTCTCTCTCAAGAAAATAGTGTCTAGGCCCAAGTCCCATTTGAGTCTGTCACCTTCATATGCCATGAATACACCCCCCCCCCCCCCCCCCCCCCATGATACCCAATATGAATTCTATGGAAACAAACTCCACCCATGTATTCAGAAGCGCACCAAACTTTTTATGAGTTCTTTCCACAATCATATCATATCCTTCCATCAAGTATTATGTTCATCTGTCTGCTAGTATTTGAGTTATCCTTCAAAAACAAAACTCCTCCTTGGGGGGAGATAAATCAGAACTCTGATTATTATGAAATGCATCTATTTGATTTGACTTTAATTGTTACTGTATGTTGTGAATGAAGGATAACACACCCTGCCTCTCACTGAAAGCTCCTCTTATCACCAGGTGAGAACAGGCCGCTGTGAAATGCAGTTAATCATTAAAAACCAACAACTTCTTCCTCAAACACAACCAGCTCCTCCCAGTCAGGACATGACTGTGTCTCCTCCCTTCACAGGCGTGTACGTGTAAGGACCAGTGAACAACAAGCTGTGAACTGTGGGTGATGAGTCACTGCAGGGAGTGAACAAGAGGGGGAGGAGCAGAGATCTGTTTGTGTTCACAGGAGGTGAACCGGTTCTACAGTCACTGACACCAGCTAAAATGGCGCAGCAAGAAAATCCACTAGACAGAAAAAGATTCTGCTGTTCGATCTGTCTGGATCTACTGAAGGATCCGGTGACTACTGGCTGTGGACACAGCTACTGTCTGAGCTGTATTAACACCCACTGGGACAATGAGGGGGATAGAGGAAGCTACAGCTGCCCTCAGTGTAGACAGACCTTCACACCGAGGCCTGTCCTGCTGAAGAACACCATGTTAGCTGATTCACTGGAGGAGCTGAAGAAGACTGGACTCCAAGCTGATCCTGCTGATCACTGCTATGCTGGACCTGAAGATGTGGCCTGTGATTTCTGCACTGGGAAAAAAATGAAAGCTCTCAAGTCCTGTTTGGTTTGTTTGGCCTCTTATTGTGAGAAACACCTCAAGCCTCATCTTCAGTCAGCTCCATTTAAGAAGCACAAGCTGGTGGAGCCCTCGGAGAAGCTCCAGGAGAACATCTGCTCTCGTCACGACGAGGTGATGAAGATATTCTGCCGCACTGATCAGCAGTGTATCTGTTATCTCTGCTCTATGGATGAACACAAAGACCACAACACAGTGTCAGCTGCAGCAGAAAGGACTGAGAGGCAGAGAGAGCTCGGGCTGAGGAGACAAACAATCCAGCAGAGAGTCCAGGACACAGAGAAAGACCTGAAGCTGCTTCAACAGGAGGAGAAGGCCGTCAATGGCTCTGCTGATAAAGCAGTGAAGGACAGTGAGAAGATCTTCACTGAGCTGATCCGTCTGCTGAAGAAAAGAAGCTCTGATGTGAAGCAGCAGATCAGGTCCCAGCAGGAAACTGAAGTGAGTCGAGTCAGAGAGCTTCAGGAGAGACTGGAGCAGGAGATCACTGAGCTGAAGAGGAAAGACCATGAACTGAAGCAGCTCTCAGACACAGAGGATCACAACCAGTTTCTACACAACTACCCCTCACTGTCACCACTCAGTGAATCTACACACTCATCCAGCTTCAGGATCCGTCCTCTGAGGTACTTTGAGGACGTGACAGCAGCTGTGTTACAGGTCAGAGGTCGACTACAGGACATTCTGAGTGAGACAGAGACAGATATTTTACAGATTGTGTCTCAAGTGGATGTTTTACTGCCTCAACCAGAGCCAGAGACCAGAGCTGACTTCTTAAAATATTCACAGAAAATCACACTGGATCAAAACACAGCAAACAAATATCTGTTATTATCTGAGGGAAACAGAAAAGTTACATTTATGAATAAAGAACAGTCTTATTCTAATCACCCAGACAGATTCACTGGTTGTTGTCAGGTCCTGAGTAGAGAGAGTCTGACTGGACGTTGTTACTGGGAGGTGAAGGTGGGGGTGAGAGGACTAGGAGTTGGTGTAGCAGTCACATACAAGAATATCAGCAGAGCAGGAAACTCTCATGAATGTAGCTTTGGATTCAATGATAAATCTTGGATGTTATATTGTGATGAAAACAGTTATAACTGTTATTACAACAGGAACAAGACTCCAGTGTCAGGTCCTGTGTCCTCCAGAGTAGGAGTGTACCTGGATCACAGAGCAGGTGTTCTGTTCTTCTACAGAGTCTCTGACACCATGACTCTCCTCCACAGAGTCCAGACCACATTCACTCAGCCGCTCTATGCTGGAGTTAGGCTTACTCATTCTGGAGACATAGCTGAATTCTGTAAACTCAAATAGACTTGATTCATTAAAAGCAGTGATTAAGATTCTGTGTTTAAATCTTCAACTTCTTTTGTCTCCATGTTTGTTGATCAAAGTTCGTTGTGGTGACGTTTCTGCTCCGCACAGAGATCAGCTGTCAATCAAACACTGAACTTCTTTTAACACACATATTTACTTCTCACTTTGTAAAGACAGAAATCTGAAATGTGTTAAATAACTAATGTTGCTGTTGTTTTCTAAATCAATGTAGAAATCAGGTTCTGTGATGTTTTATAACCTGTATTGATCCTGATCCTCATCAATGAGCTGATTATTTGTTCTTTTATTTTCCACATGTGAGATGGAGGTGAAACAAACTGATTGTGTTTCCATGATATCACTGAACAAGAGTCACTGAACAAACTGTACTGATGAAATGATCAATAAACTCGTCAACGTGACCAACAGATCGACTTCACTCTGATTTTATTTACAGCTCATCACGACTCATCTCTGTTAAGTGTGAATCCACTCGTCCTGATTGTATTTACATATTTAGTGAATCGGCATATTTATCTGCTGCTGCGTAGGTTTCAGTTCTTTTTGATATTCTTATCTTCATCACTTACAGCTTTCAATGCACTTTTTGCTTCCTTGCTGAGATGTGGCCATGTGACATCTCTGGCAGCCGGAGCATCACCGGCAGAGCTCAAGCAATTTGTTTGACAGCTCATTGGTGGCTGTTGTGAAACTGGATCTACCTGTAATGCTGCATCCTCACTTCTAACAAATGTCAGGGTGGTAACCAAAGATGACGACAGGTAGGCGTGTACCCATATGTACAAAAACTACATTGATATGTTAATAATTGATTATCTGACATTCCTTTAAAATGTTTGCTCGATATTCTCTAATGCCAGGAGCCAATAATGCCCTTTAACTCTGCAGCACCTACTTGCACACATTCACAGTCAATATGTCTGAATTCTTTCCATCAAGGTGAATGAATTAGTCCCCAGGAAATTAGTGAAATCTCTCTCTCTCTCAAGAAAATTGTGTCTAGGCCCAAGTCCCATGTGAGCCTGTCTCTGAATCTGTTGCACATGAGAACCAGCTCCAGACGACATGAATACCCCCCCCCCCCCTTCCCCACGGTACCTGATATGAATTCGAAGGGAAAAAACTCCACCCATTTATTCAGATACGCACCAAACTTTGTATGAGCACTTTCCACACTCATATAGTATCCTTCCACAAAGTATTGTGTTCATCTGTCTGCTAGTTTTTGAGTAATACTTCAAAAACATAACATAACTTCCTTGAGGGAGATAAATCAGCTGATTATTATGAAATGCATCTATTTGATTTGACTTTAATTGTTACTGTATGTTGTGAATGAACGATAACACACCCTGCCTCTCACTGAAAGCTCCTCTTACCACCAGGTGAGAACAGGCCGCTGTGAAATGCAGTCCTGAAAAACCCACAACTTCTTCCTCTTACACAACCAGTTCCTCCCAGTCAGGATATGTCTGTGTCCTCTCCCTTCACAGGTGTGTCAGTGTAAGGACCAGTGAACAACAAGCTGTGAACTGTGGGAGATGAGTCACTGCAGGGAGTGAACGAGAGGGGGAGGAGCAGAGATCTGTTTGTGTTCAGAGGAGGTGAACCTGTTGTTCAGTCTCTGGCATCAGCTGAAATGGCGCAGCAAGAAAATCAACTGTACAGAGAAAGATTCTGCTGTTCGATCTGTCTGGATCTACTGAAGGATCCGGTGACTACTGTCTGTGGACACAGCTACTGTCTGAGCTGTATTAACACCCACTGGGACAATGGGGAGGAGAGAGGAAGCTACAGCTGCCCTCAGTGTAGAGAGATCTTCACACCGAGGCCTGTCCTAAGGAGAAACACCATGTTAGCTGATTCACTGGAGGAGTTGAAGAAGACTGGACTCCAAGCTGCTCCTGCTGATCACTGCTATGCTGGACCTGAAGATGTGGCCTGTGATGTCTGCACTGGGAGAAAACTGAAAGCTCTCAAGTCCTGTTTGGTCTGTTTGGCCTCTTATTGTGAAAAACACCTCCAGCCTCATCTTCAGTCAGCTCCATTGAAGAAGCACAAGCTGGTGGAGCCCTCGGAGAAGCTCCAGGAGAACATCTGCTCTCGTCACGACGAGGTGATGAAGATATTCTGCCGCACTGATCAGCAGTGTATCTGTTATCTCTGCTCTATGGATGAACACAAAGACCACAACACAGTGTCAGCTGCAGCAGAAAGGACTGAGAGGCAGAGAGAGCTCGGGCTGAGGAGACAAACAATCCAGCAGAGAGTCCAGGACACAGAGAAAGACGTGAAGCTGCTTCAACAGGAGGAGGAGGCCCTCAATGGCTCTGCTGATAAAGCAGTGGAGGACAGTGAGAAGATCTTCACTGAGATGATCCGTCTGCTGGAGAAAAGAAGCTTTGATGTGAAGAAGCAGATCAGATCCCAGCAGATAACTGAAGTGAGTCGAGTCAGAGAGCTTCAGGAGAGACTGGAGCAGGAGATCACTGAGCTGAAGAGGAAAGACCATGAACTGAAGCAGCTCTCAGACACAGAGGATCACAACCAGTTTCTACACAACTACCCCTCACTGTCACCACTCAGTGGATCTACACACTCATCCAGCATCAGGATCCGTCCTCTGAGGGACTTTGAGGACGTGACAGCAGCTGTGTCCCAGGTCAGAGGTCGACTACAGGACATTCTGAGTGAGACAGAGACAAAGATTTTACAGATTGTGTCTCAAGTGGATGTTTTACTGCCACAACCAGAGCCAGAGACCAGAGCTGATTTCTTAAAATATTCACAGAAAATCATACTGGAGCCAAACAAAGCACACAAACGTCTGTTATTATCTGAGAGAAACAGAAAAGTAAAACTCATGAGTAAAGAAGTCTTATTCTTATCACCCAGACAGATTCACTGATTGGTGTCAGGTCCTGAGTAGAGAGAGCCTGACTGGACGTTGTTACTGGGAGGTGGAGGTGGGAGTTCTGGGAGACAGGAGTTGATGTAGCAGTCACATTTAAGAAAATCAGCAGAGCAGGAAACTCAGATGAATGTAGATTTGGATTCAATGATAAATCATGGGCATTATCTTTTGATGGAAGGAGTTATACATTTCAGTACAACATGATCAAGACTCCTGTGTCCTCCAGAGTAGGAGTGTACCTGGATCACAGAGCAGGTGTTCTGTCCTTCTACAGAGTCTCTGACACCATGACTCTCCTCCACAGAGTCCAGACCACATTCACTCAGCCTCTCTATGCTGGAGTTTGGCTTACTCATTCTGGAGACATAGCTGAATTCTGTAAACTCAAATAGATTTGATTCATTAAAAGCAGTGATTTAGATTCTGTGTTTAAATCTTTAACTTCTTTTGTCTCCGTGTTTGTTGATCAAAGTTCGTTGTGGTGACGTTTCTGCTCCGCACAGAGATCAGCTGTCAATCAAACACTGACCTTCCTTTATCACAAGTTTTAACTTCTCACTTTGTAAAGACAGAAATCTGAAATATGTTAAATAACTAATGTTGCTGTCGTTTTCTAAATCAATGTAGAAATCAGGTTCTGTGATGTTTTATAACTTGTATTGATCGTGATCCTCATCAATGAGCTGATTATTTGTTCTTTTCTTTTCCACATTTGAGATGGAGGTGAAACAAACTGATTGTGTTTCCATGATATCACTGAACAAGAGTCACTGAACAAACTGTACTGATGAAATGATCAATAAACTCGTATACGTGTCCATCAGATCGACTTCACTCTGGTTTGATTCACAGCTCATCACAGCTCATCTCTGTAAAGTGTGAATCCACTCGTCCTCATTGTATTTACATATTTAATGAACGGGCATATTTAGCTGCTGATGTTGTGAAACTGGATCTACCTGTGATGCTGCATCCTCCCTTCTAACAAATGTCAGGGTGGAAACCAAAGATGACGACAGGTAGGCGTGTACCCACATGTACAAAAACAACATCGATATGTTAATAATTGATCATCTGACATTTCTTTAAAGTGTTTACTTGATGTTCTCTTAAATATCTTTTTCTTACGTCTTAATTAATTGCCCAAAATTCCAATTCATGTTGCTCCAACAATTCAGCTTCTCTAATTAGATGAAAGGCTCGAAAGTAGAGAATCGTCAAGATGATTGAATCGTCTTAAACAAACTAACAGTGTTGACATTTACTGCGGATGAACGGGCGCCGTGGGGGGGGGGGCTCAGCGGAGTCCACACGTCTCAGGTTGGTGATTTGTTACTGTACATGCAAGCTGAGCTCAGGAAGTGTTGCGTGGAGGCAGAGTGCCGATGACTGGCCGGTGATTTATTCTGACCGAGAACACGGTCTGCGCCTGCGGAGAAGGTCTTCCCTTTGTAAACAGAAAGCTGGTGAGCTGGTGCGTTTTTTCAACCAGAGTGATTTACTGTTTAATGAAACGCTTCGGCTTCAAGAGTGTCAGCGGCCGTCCGCTGTAATCCCCCCCCCACAAGCCCACGGTGCTGCAGTGGATAGCAATCACGAGGAGCCCTGACAGTGGGTCCTCACTCTGAAGGGGCCTTAGGCGTGTGGAATTATCACGTCACTGGTGAGAAGAGCTGGAGCCCGAGATGAAACACAGCCGGCCTGCCCACGTGGAGTTAGTCAGATGCAGCGGTGTGTGTGTGTGTCTGTGTGTGTGTGTGTGTGTGTGTGTGTGTGTGTGTGTGTGTGTGTGTCACTGCCTCAGTTAGCTGGCCTAGAAAGCGGCGAACCTCTGCTTCCTTCCGTGTTCCACTTCTTCTCCGTCAATGCATGACTGTACCTCGATGTACAACTGTAAAGCACGGGCGGGTTGTGTGTCCTTTAATCACACAAGGGACAAATCCTGTTGCACCCCCACTCCCTGGTAGACTGTCCATTCTACCTGGAAGCCGCAGCAAAAGGGTGAACACAGCTTTTGAGGTTTTGAACGTGCCCCAGGATGTGTGTGTGTGTGTGCGTGTGTGTCTGTGTGTGTGTGTGTGTGTGTTTGTGTGTGCAGTGAGGAGTGAATTGCCTCGTGGTGCAGTATTGTACGTCGTGCCCTGCGGGGGTGGAATCCCTGTACCTGGTGGTGCAGTTCGGGAAAATGCCCCTTCACATGCTCGGATCTATGACATTTTTTCAAAATCAAGAATCTTATTTTCTGTTACTCCTCAGCCTGCAGGATTTACAGGTTTGTAGCAGGGAGCTTGCAAATTGGAACAAACTGAATATCCTGTATAAATCCACGTTTTGGAGACAGGCCACTGCCACGTAGAAACCACAAATTTAACCGAACACTTTAGAAACACAGATTCATTGCATTCACAGAAATTTGAACGCACACCTGGCTTAGCTATCTCTCCCCTGACACTGAAGCTGAGGGGCGCCCGGTGGTCTCTGTCTCATTCGATGTCGTCTCCCACACCTCTAATGTATTCCTCTTGTTGATCAATGTCTTCACGATCATTTAGGCCTGATTTATCCTCGTTGGCGTCGTTTTGCCATCTAAATCTTCCTGAACGGCTCTAAGTGGTTTACCGCTCGGTGGTGACAGGGCCCATTACACCGTTACAGCTGCGGTTGCATACTTTACAGCCAACTACTGCCTTTGTTGTAGAGGAATTTGTTGTTTAAGCTGTTTTTTACGTCCGCTGATACATCACACCTACAGTGCTTTCCACTGCAGAGCCTTACCAACAGAGACGGGGGGGGGGGGGGGGGGCTTCTCCTCGTTTCCATGCAAAAAAAATGCGTTTTCAGTTTTTTAATTAAGGGAATTGCTTGGATTATTTCTGGCCTAAATTATCACATCCATCAGGCTGATGATGCGTCTAAGCTGTAGTCCAAAAAGACACCGTTTTTTTTTTATGTGAACTATGATAGATATCTGGAGATACAAGAGGCTGGAAACAACAAAGTTATCTACGTGTATTTAATAAGGGGCTTTCTGCAGAAAGGATCAACACAGGGAAACCACAAGGGTCTCAGAGTGAGGATGAAGAACAGTCCAAAACACAGATCTTATATAGGAGGATTTAGGGCTGTCCTTCTGAACCAATCCAGGAAGGATACATGGGTGGGGGAAGGAGAGGAATCTAAACATTAGCAGCTGATCCACATGTGTTTCCTTAGGTGATAAGAAGATATCCACTCCTTCCTTTGATGGGTAACAAATGGTCTCAACGTATTTCAACACTAACAGTGCGGACCATAAAACAGCTCAAGTCTTAAACATTTGGTGTATGTAAATACAAGTCATAAAAGTCTCTTACAAGGCTGCAGAAACTTACTATCCAAATACAAAATAGTTTGTTAAGCATGTTTAGTGAATTTTTCTACTACAGAACCAACTTGAATCTTCTGGGATTCACAGGACTGATCCCTCCGTGGCCACACCAGGAAGAATAGATGATACAAGCAGCCGTGTGTGGTGGAGATAATCTAATGGGGAACTTGTATGTTCAGGTAAATGTGCCATTAGCTTGTGTGTTTCCTCTGGAGATTTATTAAGATTGATCTAATCTGTGTGAATGCACACGAATGCATTTGTTCATTCATATTCCTGGAGTGAAATATGAATTTGTTTGAATTGTTTAAGAATTGCAGATGCTCTGCAGCAGCAGCAGCTGAAGTCTTGTCCAGGCTTCTCTGCAGAGCTCTGCATTTCATCCCTGAGGTAAGATTACAACATGGATATTTGATGGAACAGGGAAATCTCCACTTTGTGGCTGTGAGATTCCAGCGAAGGCCCCAAAACATAAAACCCAGGGGCGGACAAGTTCCGGGTTCTTTAGAGCAGTGGATGAAAAAAAAAAAGAGGAGAATTTTGAATAGAGGAGAATTTGGTGTTTGGCATGACAACCAAATAAAAACTTTACTTGTTGAAACTCTGCTGAAGTGCAGGCCTGGCAGAGATCATTTAAATGCACAATTACATGAATGTGTTTTTATGAGCAACAAATATTTGTGTGTCGACAAGTGTTTGGATCAATACACATGAAACAATGACACGTGTGTGGTGCCACACATTAAACCCATCCCCCTGCCTGGTTAATGACTTTCATTACAATGTCATGGTAACTTTTATAGATAGAGAGCTAACCTTATAAAACGTCAGAGGAAGTAAATCTTTCACTTGAATATTGAAACTCAGCACTTCTCCACCTGCCTCAGTCTGATCCGTCTGCATGGGATATAAATTCACTACTTCTTCAAACTCTTCACAGAGAAACCGTCCGACCTCTGCAGCGTCTCTGCTCTTTGACTAAAGATGTAGTCACAAAGTTATGCATCTGGGAGAAGATGTTACTTTAAGAAGTATGTGGTGCTCACACAAAACATAAGCTACATACATACTGATATGTTTCTGTTTAAAAATGTGTTTTTTTAAATTAAAAACACACATCACAAGACCATACACATGCACTGGACATGCGTGTAAACAGGAAGCAGTTGCATATAATAAACAAGGAAGAGCAATGGTGACAATTAAGTAAGTAATTTTGACTGTTTCAAACTAAAACACCGCCCCCTAGTTTTGAATAGTAGTGAAGTATTTGGGAATAGTGTGGATGACAGGCTTTTGGCTTTTGGGATTTGTTTTTCAAAATAAAACTTAGTGGTCTGGATGAAATCCTCAACTTCTGTGCCCCTTAATTGGCCTTTGAGCAACACTTTAAAGTCATGTAAATGATGTACTCTTGAAATAAGGTTGTTATTAGGTTGCAGCCCATTGTCTTCTTGTCCTATTATCTGTCATTATCTGACTAAACCATGTCCCTGCTGTGAAGGAAGCCTGCACATCTCATACATATAGACTCAGGAGACTCGGGCTGGTGCAGTACAGTGAGGAGGCAGAACCTTCTGGCAAAGTGCTGCAGGGCAAAACATCACTGCAAGACATTCTGCTCATGTACAACTAAACTGTGAAATCAAAAACTCTGGTAGTCGAAGTCACACTCGTGGACAGGAAATGAGGAAATGTTGCAAATGTTGTCATCATTGGCAAGTCACAGAAAACGTGTATTTAAAATCAGACGTTCCGAGTTTGTTTCTGGTTTAAGACTCAATATGTTTGTGTGGTGGAAGGAGGTTTTCATACTCCATTGCCGTTAATAAATGTGCTGCTTTGTTCTTGTAAAACAAAAACGTTGCCTTTCACCATAATCTATAGCCACAGATTACATTTTCCACACAACACATTTGCTTCTGTAGGTTTATCTCAATAGAAACATGATTTCCAGGCTGCAGATTCATGCACTTTGTGTTGTGTGCTGATCTGTCGGTGTAAATAAAGGAGATAACGTGTTTTTTCCCAGTTTATGGTGCAGCTGTGATGTTTGTTTTTTTATTACACGAGTCTCCTGTATTTGAAAGGGGGCCGAAGGAGCAACTCCAATGTTTGTTCGGTGCTTGTATGGATTTCACTGCAGTTTAAACAAACTCGTGACAAATGCCTGAATGAAGTGTTCCCCGGATTGTAGAGAGCAGCGACTGAGCACGGAATAAAACAGAGAGGTGAATCATACTGTCCCAACCAGTGGATCTGCTGTAAGTAAATCAGCTGCAAGACAAGAGCCCAGGTGGGAAGTGGCCGAAGTGTCCAGTGACAAATGGAGGCCACACCTGCTGCAGAAACACAGATCAAGCTTCTAAAATCCAACGAGTCTTACCTGTCGGAGGAAGTTTTCAAATAACATGGTGGAATTCATTTATTCCAAATTTCCATAAAAGCTCTTGGAAATGTGAGTGTGGGTGTTTGTACGTGAAGTAAACACATTTATAGCAGAAGAGGAGTCAGAGTCCAATTTAGAATAACACACACACACACACACACACACACACACACGCTACAAAGTTTTCACCCCCGTCCCTTTGTGTGTTGTTTCGTTTGTTTGTAGGAAAGATTACACAAAAGCCACAGGACAGATTTACACAAAACGGACAAGGTTTGTTTTCTTTCTTTAACATCACCATGAAGAATAGTTTGTGGATCTTGGATTAAAAAAACGAATCTGGCTCATTCAGGGGACTGATATTAATAAGCGTGTGAAATTTTGTGGAATTGAAGGAAGCTGTTGTCGTCTGAATAAGGTTCGAGTGCCGTTTTAAATTCAAAATGAAGTCGGCCAATGAAAAGGGATCATGTGACTTCAAAATGAACATTAATTTATACGTGAAACATGATATAAACGAAAGAAGGTTATGTTCTCGTGAATGTAAAACCATAAAAGAATATCCTTGAATGCATCAGCTCCACAATCCGTTCCGAGGTTTTTCCCTTAAAACGACCAAGCAGCTTCTTTTTTTTTTGCATTTTCCCATTACTCAGTTATAAATACAGCAAATCCAGAGCTGAGAAGAATGAGATGTCACAACAGGACCCCGGTGTCGCATTAATAAAGGCCTCAGAAGAAGTCATGATGCTGTTAACCAAGGAAGCAAGCCCTCCTGGTAACCCAGAGACTCACACACCGGGTTATCAATCACTGCTTGTGGATTCAATCTGTGGAACCTCTGCATCACCACAGGTCCTGAGCTATGGCAGGGAACAGGGGACAGGACGGGGCCGCTGTGGACAAATGGACGTTCTGAATGTCAAACGCCGAGGGTTTGAGGAACGTGTCAGGTGCACACGGGGGGGGGGGGGACATGAACTGCTGAGTCAATTCATCACGGGGGGGGGGAGTTGTGGCCGTTACACCGGAGCTATTTCATGTCGTTTCACTGACTATTCACAACCTCTCTCTCTATTGCCCCGGTCAACCACACCACACAATGGAATCACCAGCCGGCACAGATTATTCAAACCATTATAGTGTCAAGGCCCAAAAGAAAATATCCAGTTTTTGTTCTCCACAGAGAGAGAACAAACGGAGAAAGGATAGAAATATTGTAAAAAAAAAAATGACCTTAATAGAAGATACTGGGGATTGTTTTCATAGAAATGTACAAGATCCTGTGGATTTCTGGAATTTAATTATATATTTCTTTTACCTGACGGCCTTCAAAATGAGTCACCGCTACTTCAAACTCATCTTTATTATATTTATATCCAGGTATAGAGAAGTGCGACACAAAGCAGAGATCCTGCCATTGTTATAACTTCTTGCAGAGGCATCACTTTGTAATATAGAGATTGTTGGATACTGTTTTTCCTTCCCCATAATAACTCTGATACTTGTTATGTATTAGAAGATGTGAATACTAAGTGAACAACTCATGTGAAATATTTTAACAGCTGTATTTGGTTATCTGGGTGAAACTAAAATGTCACATCCGGCATTTTAGCTTTTGAGTATTGGAGGCATTTGCCGATGCTGATAATATTAAATTCATATTTATTTGTGTAGCACCAAATAACAACACACATTATCTCAAGGCACTTTGCATAGTGAGGGTTAGACCTCACAAAATTAAAGAGAAAGCCGACAGTTCCCGAGACGAGGAGCAGGCACCGGGGGAAATATAAAGTAAAACTGGGTTTGTACTTTTCTAACTTGTACAGAGAAGGATCAGTTACTAGAGGGACAGAGCCTACAGGAAATAACAAAGTGTTCTCCCATCTTACTTTGAATGTTTTGTAACCTACAAGTTGTGCCCCCCCCACACCTGCATCGCCAGCCCGCTGCCTGCATGCTTTGTTTCAGCAGCTTTCAAACCCCCCCCACCCTTCTGTCTCTCAAGATGTGCTTCATCACTTCAATGGGAATCTGACCAACGCGCTCCTCCACTCGATGAGGTGAGGTGAGTATTCTTTCATGACACACCCCAAACCCAATTACAAGCTTTGTTGGTGCTGATAAAGACCCACTTTCATTTCCTCTTCCTTCCCCCCCCCAACACAACCGCACCGACACCACCGTGCTTTTGTGCGATGTGTAATTTCATCCCCTCTGTTTTATATTTTGGGACTAACATCCACATAAAGTAACTACTCAGCTCAGCAGCAGAATTATTCATTGCAGAGTGGAAGGGGGGGGGGGGGGGGAGCAGACCTGTATTAAAAACTGCCAGAAGAGGAGACAGCTGTCCCAGCCCCACGTTCTCATGTGATCTCCGCTTAGGGAGCAGGCTGGTATTCCAAAGCCCCATCTGAAAACAAATTAAAGAGGATTAGAGGCTCCTCTGCTCAGTGTTCTGGGGGAATGTGCGTCCTGCTGGTCAGAACCGTGACCTTCCCATTGACTTCCTGTCCCGGGTACACGTGCACCTCGAGCACGACTACATTGAAAGCAGAAAGGTCCAAATAAGATTCCATAACAAGCTGGATAAACAGGTGAGTGCAGCTTCTATAAATAATCATATTCCATGCGATCGATAGGAATTTGTGTTCCTGCACGACGGGTCACATAGGAGGAGGGACATCTGAGATTTGGGGATAAAATTATTCGAATTAAGTTGTAATATTAGAATAATAAATTCGGAATTGAGAATAAAGGTGAATTATTATCAGAATGAGGTCTTACATTTATAATAGTGAAGTCATTTGATGAGTATAAAGTTGCAATTGAGAAGAAAGTGATCAAACTTTCTTTAGAAAAGTTCCTTAAAAAATCTAAGTCCTGATACTCCTGTTATCATATGACTTATGAAGTGGTGCTGATAATATGCGATATCGCTATTTGTGAAACTAAAGTTAAATTTACCCCCAACAACAACACCTACAATTATTCGACTTTATTCGATATAATATTATGAATCTATTCTTGTGAATATTCTCAAACTCTCAGCTATTTGTTTTCCTTTGAAGTGTCTCTACCAGTGTCATCCTATATTTCACATGAAACCAGGACAATGGAGTCAAATCATCTCAGCATCATCCACACGATCTTCACTGGTTGATTCTCTCCCGGTGGTTTCCAGCAGCCATCTTGGTGTCACGCTGGTTTTTCGGCGGCTCTGGTTTTCCTCCGCGTGGCCTTCAGCCAACACAACAGTTGCTCCAGTGGATTTAGGTCAGGCTGACCGACGAGTCCCGACGAGAACACGCCTCAATCTGCTCGTTGAATAACCTCCTTGTCCGGGGGGGGGGGGGGGGGTCGGGATCTGAATGAACCTAAAGTTAGTGAGGCGGCGCGGGCGATAAAATGAGCCGTGAAAACGACAGCGTTCACCTCAAACGCCCTGAATGACGAAGGTGAGTGACTCTTCCTCACGGTGAAGTGAGTGGAGTCGAGTCTGATGTCGGTGGGCGAGGCAGAAACAACACCTGCGCACTTCACATTTACATAATCATCTTTTTAACTTTAGCTGTCGTGGCTGCAGCGACTAATTACAACCTATTGTGTGATAGAATTCCATTTTTAAACATCATCAAAAGAAAACCTTGAAAACTCGTTGTGTGCGTCAGTGAAACGTCTCCACATCCCAGCCTGGAGGAAATCAGACACGTGTTCAGAACCGCTCCCTCCATCACTGTGTCACTTCACTTTGTGTTGGGAAGTGTGTGTGTTTCCGGTGTAGGTCACCGTCAGTGCCCGTCCGGGGCTGTTTGCCGTCATCTTTGACTGAACCTAAGGGTATTTCCACTAATTACACAGACACCGGTTTGATCGTCTTTCAACATTGCTCCCCCCCCCCGCGGCCTCACACACACGTAGTGTTAATCGGTCTTCATTAACTCCGGTGTCACACGTGTGATGCTGCCGTCTTTTCGACCGCCCCCGCGTCCACGTCCACGTCCCCCCCGTCGGCCGGCGAGTGGCAGGCAGGATGAGTCTACATCCCTGTGGTCGCTTTCAGATCTGCCTGGAAATGTGGATCATGGAATCAGCAGGAAACTACAGTTTTTTCTTCAGCTGTATATATATATATATATTTTATTTTCTATTTTAAATTTTTGATATTCCATTTTATACTATTTTATTCAAATTTTGTTTTTTGTTTTTTTAATTCTAGAGCATTGTTAGAAGAGAGCCTGTGACTCAAGCATTTCATTGCCAGAAACTGCTTCATGTTATCTCTGTGCATTTGATAATAAATAAATAATCTTGAATCTTGAATCTTGAATAGAGGGAGGGAGGGAGATGAGCGTCGGGATCTGATCATAGGAAACATATTTTAGATTTTTAAAAAACAAAATAAAACAACGGAAGTTACAGGAAATCGGTTTGATTCCATCCATCAGGCGAGTATGTGGAACCCAACTTATGTACTATGAAATTTATCATATCCAGAGGTGTGGCCAAATATGATATGATTCAACTCAACTCTAACCAACAGGACCTTTTCTTAATGGGGAAGAGCAGTCGCTCGCAGGCAGGAAGAAGATTAAATGGAGTTTCCTTTACATTTTCCCTCAGATTGCCTGAAAGGGGATTTTTTTTGCGATATCCCCAAATTATACAAATTCATCTATTCTCACCTCCATTATGTCTCAATTACTCCTCTAATCCTGCATTTTCTAAACGGACTCCGGTTCCTCAGCTCCCTCTCTCTGAGCCGAGTGAAAGAAAACGTGGCAGCGCAGACTATCACTCGCCTTGAGAGAGGGGAAGTGGAAGGAATTGGTATTCACAGCAGTCCCTCCATTTTGGATCTCGTCGGCTGCTTGGCTGTGGCCGACTGCGGCTCTGACACACGCACATCTCCCCCCAGCACTGTTAGTAAAAGAGCTACTGTGTTAATTGGGCTAAACTGTGTCAGGGACGGGGAGGGGGAAATTAATGCACGGCTGTAAACAGGCACGGATGAATCACATCTGTCAGGTTTATGAGATCAGAGGAGACGTACAGTGTGTGTGTGTGTGTGTGTGTGTGTGTGTGTGTGTTTGCAGCTTTGTATCCCCTGTGCACATCTGCTAGACTGCAAAACAAGAAAAGAAGCCAAATGAAAATCACTATTTCTTTTTACTATAAATACATATATATGGCAAATTACACCTTTACTAGTAAGATTGCGGTTTCAGGATGGTTTCAGTGTCGCTGGGTTAAATACACAGGAAGTCTGTTTCAAAACCAGGAGGAAGAGAAAGGACCTGAGGACACTTCACTCTGGTGTTTATAATCAACTCGGAGAGTAAGTCCCTCCAAAGAGGAGGGTTTCTGTGACTGTCTGTTGTTTAGCAGGAAAAAGATAATGGCCATATCATCCCCCATTTTTTGGTTGGAATGATGCATCACAGGTCAGGAAGGAACCAATCAAATTGGGACTTTCTTTAACATTGAAAGATCGGGTGTTCTGCAGAATGATTCATGTATTTTAATGAAACGATTCAGAAGAGTTTAGGGGACTGATATTTATGAGTGTGTGCAATTTAGTGCAGATCCATATTCAAATCTTTAGTTAATGTACATGTGGTTCCACAAGGGGAGTGCTGGTCCCTTCTTGTAATTCGAGTAGTTGGCACCACCAAAAGTTGCAGCTCATTGATTGTATATAAATATAAAGTTGCCAGATACCTGATCCTCAGTAAAGCCAAAGTTAAAGTGCTCTGTCAAACACTACAGATCAATAAGTCACATGACAGCCATCCAGACAGCTTTACTTTCCCTGTGGCCGCACGACAACTTCACACGGCTGCAGTGTTACAGTAGTTTTACTTGTGTGTTCTACTCCCACACACACTCACACACACACACACACACACACACACACTCACACACACACTCACACACACTCACTCACACACACACACACACTCATAGATCACAGTCCCCAAACACTGAAGAACACTAAAGAACCTGGTAAAGTTAAACAAATTCAGTTTTTACCGTTTCATTTTTTTAAGGGTTAATTCTGTTACTGCCTGTTAAATAACCGCCCCCCCCCCCCTCTCCAAGGATGTGTCTCTGTCAGAATCGGCACCATGCAGATGCGGCGCTGAGGAGGTTGAGCCGTGTGCAGCGCCACATGTCTGATGCCGGGAGGCTGTACGAGAAACACGCCGTCCCTCGGGGGGGGGGGGGGGGGGGGGGGGAAGAAGAAACGACGAGCAAACTGTTGCCTGTGAGGTGTCAAACTGTGACATGTTCTCTGTTCTGGCTCCTGGAGATGAATCCACTTGTGGTGAATGATGCTATGCTGCATCGTAATAATATTTTTTTATGTATATATATATGTATATAGAAGGTAACAACGAGCTATATACAGTCTATACATGAAAACACCAGGGTTCAGACACATTTTGAACAATGGATTTCCATGACTTTTCAATAACTTTAAACCAAATCTCCATGACCGAACATTTTGTGAAATCTCGCGAAAAAGTGACCAAATGTAGTATTTAAACTAACAATGAGAATTCCAAGGAGTACAGTATATACCTTAAATCACACAAACCAAAGTATACCTGCTTATATTTTGAGCCTATTTCTTTAAAATCACATGAATTATTTAAAAATCAGTATAAACGAACGACATGAAAATATGAATATAACAAATTTCCATGAACTTTCCAAAACTTTTGGAATTTCATTTTTTTTCCATGACTTTTCCAGGCCTGGAAAAACACATTTCAAAATTCCATGACTTTTCCAGGTTTGTCATGACCCTAGGAACTCTGAAACACATTTCCAGGCCTTTATTCATTCACAACAGGTTATTCTCTCAGATATCTTTAAGACACAACACACAACACGCTCCAGTGGCTGCGAGACGACCTGGATCCCATAATTGTGTGATGGTCGTGATAAAAATGAAAAACGAAAATTCATCACACAGAGTTGACAGCTTAAACTGCCACTGTCCCATACTCGGCTGAGTGTGGCTCCAAACCGGTCAATAGAAAATAGCTTAAAAGTTTTTCTCCACAACAACTTCAAAAAGACAATATTATTTCTGACAGCTCCTTTCACGCCTCCACTGAGGCAATAATTGTGTGTGGCGAGCGCGATGAGGGCCTCTCAGCGGCGGAGGACAGGTACATGTGTCACACAGAGAGAGAGAGGGAGAGAGGGAGAGAGAGAGAGAGAGCGAGAGAGAGAGAGAGAGAGAGAGAGAGAGAGAGAGAGGGAGAGAGAGAGAGAGGCGGCGGAACGCTCAGACTCTTCTCCTGGTTTCTCTCCCGCTATTCTATCCGACTGGTGTTTTGTTCAAACAATTATTTATCTGTTTTCTTCTTCTTCTTCTTCTTCTTCTTCTCTTGTGCGTCAGAAATAATTGAATTTGTTTTTGGAAAGGCTGCACTGAACCAACCTGCCAGAGGTAAGGACAGAATATTAGTCCCTCTAAATGAGCAGAGGCATGCACGCCAGCAAATCCACGACCAAACTAATTGCGGGGAAGGTCGAGATGTCAGCTTCCTGCTCAGCATCGCTATGTTTTAGTGCCCGTTACTCATCGCTGTGACGGAGAGGCACTGCCCCCCCCCCTCCATGCAAACCAGATGGTGCAGCAACAGTCAAAGCAGCTCGTGATTCATATAAATTCAAAACACGACCCATCGGCATAACTGGACAGAGGCAGAACCCTATGTCAAATATTTCCTTTCAACTTCACATTAATTTACAATGCACAGAACGCCCTTAAGCCATTCTAAAGGCCCGTGTGTCTTATCCCTCACTGCTGCAGGGATCAGGGTTTGCGTGTGCATTGTGCGTCACCGGCCGCATGTGCACGCCGCTGATCTATCTTCACTGTAAATCTCCCGGAGTAACAGAAAGTGGGATTGTTTAATCAGAAGCCAGTAGGGAGGAGGGGGGGGGGGGGGGGGGGAGGATGGGGAGAGCAGCGGAGGCATAAAGCTAAATGATGGAAATCCCTGCTGTCACCCGGGGCCCCCGGCAGCATGTTCACTCAGGATGCTCATCCGTCTCCGTTCCCCACTTTAGCAAAGCCGTCTAAATAAGGAACACGCGAGGCATCCTTGGCAAAACCCTGAACCTGTCCACAAGGTCAGCCGTCCCACCGGGGCCCTGGGGGGGGGGGGGAGCTCTGGGGCAATCAGGGGTGAACATTTTGCTCTGAGGGAGCGTCCGCTTGCCGTTGGGCTCCGGCTCCACGGGCACTGACAATTGCAAAAAAGCTGATAGTCAAGAGTCAGATGAGGAGAAACCGATGATTTACAAGAAGAAAACATAACTCTGTATGAATCCAGTGCTGACCTCCCCCCCCCCCCCTCGTGCAGAGAACCAACAGGCTACACATCATGTCGCTGAGAAGCTCCGACAATATAATTTATTACAGATTTAGAAGAATCAGCAGCGAGCCGGGACCACGAGGACAAACTCCAGTGGAGCTCTGTCCAGTTCACACGATTCACCACGTTTTGCACAAAACGAGGCTCGGCAACAGATATATTGTATTTTTGCAACTTACAGTTAAATATAAATTTCCCTCAGCAGCTGTTAGAGGCCGTGAAGAGAAGGATGGGTTCATGTTGCCATTCTCAAGCTGTAATTGAGTTATTTCGAGCAGGTCTTTAACTGCCTACACACTGTGATTCACACCAATCAGCAGCTCAAACTCTCTGGTCTTTAATTCACTTTCTGATAACACACCATGTTTGAATAAATGAGACATGGCAACGAGGTGGAAATTAGTTTTTTCTCTGAGTTATTTGTGTCGTAAGTTGTTAGATTCATGCCCAGGTGGAGGAAGGATAAATAAACAGGCATAAATGGAAATGGTCTGGTTGGGTATCTTGCTCAAGGACACTTCGGCATTCAGACTGGGAACACTGGGATCGAAGCTGCAGCACCGACCTTCTAGCTCGAGGACAAACCGCTCGACCCCCTCAGCCACATTAACCATTGTACTTATGTAAAAGTAATTACTTGCTTTTAAATAGACTTTAGGTATTAAATGTGATTACTTCTTCACCGGTGATGCTGCTGCTGCTCTGGTCTGATAACTGGTGAAAATCTCCTATGAGACTAAGTACTACAGAGGTTTGTAAAGTAAAGTACGAATATTTGATGCATGTAGTCGAAAGGGAAAAGTACAGATACATGAAAGATCTACTTCTAACTTTGATACTGCCCACCTCTGGATTCAGGCTACTCAGGTAGACACCCCGTGTGGCGGGCGACAGAATTACACCAGCTATAAAATTTTGAATGCATATGCAGACGGCCGTTAAAAAAAGAGATTAGACAAAAAGTCATGAATAAAATCAATACAAGCCCCACGTGCATTATCCTGTTATCATCATTTCACATTTAAATCCAAACTAATAAAACAGCATTGCACCTTCGAATCCCTCCTCATTCTTAAATCTAAGTGTACAGCAGCCGCGGTGCCGCAGCAGAAGAAGAAGAAAACACCGGCCCTGTCACATGGCGCCTTTGTTCTCAACCTGTATCCCCCCCCCCCCCCCCCCCGAGCTGTTCTGCTTGTCTGCAAAGTCACAGTTCACAATGCAGCCGCCTGAATAAAAAATGGCGCCGCGTTTTCCAAGTCTCTCTTCCTCATTTCACTTATTCATTCGTATTCCTGCGTGTGATTATTATTATTCGATGAGGGCCCCCCACCCCCCTTCCCCTCCCCCCCACTCCCCCACTCTCCCAGTGACAGGTGATATCCTGTGTCCCCCAATATCTATCTCACTGTTGTTCCCCCGGCATCAAACACATCACAGGGTGACTCCTGGGTTTTAATAGATTACTTTGTGAGCTGTCAAGTCCACGGCCTCTAATAATGTGATGGTGGCTCGTTGACTTTTAATATGAAGCAATTTGAGCTGAAAATCTGTGTTTAGACCCCCCCGATTCCCTCAGAGTGGTGTTTCCTTGAGTTTTAAACGTGCAGCGGAGAGAAAGAGACACCGAAGACAGGAGCGAGCGTCTCCTCTCTTTGACTTTCTGGTGCAGGAGCGAGTCTTCAAAGTCGCCCGATGACGAGGAGACAGGTGCAGTGAGCGTCAGGTCGGAGTGGCGTGTGGAGCGGGAGGAGGAGACGCCGCCGTCCGGCTGTCGCTCAGTCGCAGATCCAGTTTGTTAGACGCCACTCGTGACCCGAGAATGAACTGAAGGGGTTTATTCTGCTTGGATGAGGGAGAAAATGACAAAGTGGCTGTTGATGTTGGATAGAGAGGGGGGGGGGGGACTTGACCATTCTGACATTGCCTTTACTGACATTCATGACGCCCCTCAAAGGACGCGGTGAGCGCCCGGCGTCCTCCTCCTCCTCCTCCTCCTCCTCCTCCTCCTCCTCCCTGTCGTTTTATGACGAGCTCAGACGCTCCACAATCTGGTGGCGCCCAGGTTCCATCACTCGGGTCATTATCTCACTAAACCCATTCCGTTTGACCTCTGCAGGGTGGAGGCGCGTTATTCACGATAAGAGGAGCTCCACCGTGTACACTACGGCCCCGGTGGAGGAGACACGGGGAGCGGCAGAAAGAGCAGGAGTGAGTGAATGACAAAAAGAAGGATGGAGTCGGGGGGAGAGAGAGAGAGAGAGAGAGAGAGAGAGAGAGAGACGGGGTGAGAGTCAAGACAGAGCCAGACACAAGGAGACAATAAGTCCAAAGCGACAAAGCAAATTAGTAGTTGTAGAACTCAGGGCAGACAGATCACATGCTGGGAGTGCTGCACCTCCATTAAATACCGTGGTCACCTTCAAACCAAAATAAAATGACCGCTGTGTGTCTCCACCCCTCGGCCAACACCCCACCCTCCAACCCCACCCCCCCGCCGCTTCCTCATTAGAGCGTGAGTATCTCTCTAATGAGCTGGGAGAAGCCTGTGTTGTTGGTGTGATGGATGAAACGAGGAGGCTGCATCCCTCTGCCTGCCGCTGGACGCCGTCTCCACCTCGGCGCTCCATAGCAGGGAGGCTTCCGGTGAGGCCTTCAGGGCCAAAGGGCCCTAAGAGGCCCCTCATTACATCAGTCAGCTCGTTAACCACATTGTCTTGGATCGCTCTTCAGTTCCTTTCTCTGCAGAGAGAGTAGAAACCTTAAGGAAAGATGTCAGGGAGTAGAAACTGAACCCTTTGAGCAGAATTTTTGATTTGTGTGTAAACAGGTTGGATCCCCCCCCCCCCCCCCTCTTATCTCTTTGTGCCGTGGAAATACTTTTGTTTCCAGGATCTTTTACCAGTGCAGTGAAGTGAGCAACAGTGTTCAGCCTCCGAGCAGCGAGTCACATCCAGAGGTCGGAGGCACCTCCTGGCAGCCTGTGATATTTAGACCTGTCACTCTGCAGCACCACACCTGATATCTGAAATGGGTTTCTCTCTCCAACTGGCATCATGAAAGGGCTCAGAGCCGCAGTCGGGCACTTTACTGGTTTAACATAACTCAGTTAGGTGTCAGGCGTCGAGGAGTGATGAACGCAGCGCCGCCTCGCTCGTGAAGTTATTTCAACGGCATTTCCAAATGGAGCGGCCTTTCATCTGGCACAGTGGTGTCATCTCTCCTGTCAAGTCCCTGTCTGACCACCGCTGAATAAAGAGACATTATTTCAAAACACCGGATCATTTCATCTGAACGGCGCCGAATGATAACGTTTGGTCGAGGCACTTTACGGGAAATGGTTTAGCATCACAACGTTTTCCACAAGAACTTGTCAATGTCACCTTTACTTATGTAGAACTGTTAAAACAACTGGGTTGACTAAAGTGCTTTACAAGGTAAAAGGGACAACAAGAAAACAGGAATATGTAATACATCAAAATACTAATGATGATAAAATAGAGTCAAATCTGCTATGGGAGAAGAGATGTGTCTTCATCAATGATGTGACGCGTGTGAGAGACAGTTTCTACAGTAGTTTGGACATTTGGGAGTTTGCAGTGAATCTGACCTGCAGGTGTTTTGGCTGTGAGGTCAAACTGAACCCTCTAGATGGAGCTGACACTTGTAAACCCTAAAGCAGTGGTTCTCAAAGTGGGGGGCTGGACACTCTCCGGGGGGGGCGCAATGTCACAGACAAAAGCAAATTAAAAATATACCAAAAAAATAATTAAAAAAACACACACATTCACACAGTGCATCGATTCGCAGCACTTTGTTATTCTATGGGGGTCATTCAGGGTTCAGCATCTTGCCCAAGGACACTTCGGCAGGCAGATGGGTCAGACTGGGGATCGAACTGCCGACCCCTCTACCCTTAGCCTAATCTAAGGAGTAATTTGCGGGGGGGGGGGGGCAAATACCCCTAACCAGCTTTGGGGGGGCCCAGCTTGCAAAAGCTGGAGGACCCCTGCCCTAAAGGAAGACAGGCATTTCAGATTCGGACACTTTCCCTTTGATTTAATGGAGCAACCCACTGAGCAGCTCCACCCGACCACGCCAGCCTCACTGTGCATATCACAATCCAGAAGTTGCAAGGCGCAGCAGAGAAGATCTCTGAAGACAACACACACACAATTTGTGTCGGTGAAAAAGAGACTCTTCCTTTGCAACAATGCTTTTCTTGCAAATCAAAAAACTCAAGAAAAATGCCAACCTTTATGTGATGCATTGGAAAATCTGCTCATCTCACTGCGACAGAAACAATGTGTGACAACGAGGATTATAAAACAAGAGTATTACACAAGTTTTGCAGATTGCAGTCGGATTGGATAGTGGCGTCGAAAAAATGACGCAGTGTTAAAAGTTATCGTCTTTGCCGGAGCCGTGAATCTGTGGTTGTGGGGAACAGCTGCTGCTTTTCAACTGAGGAGAAGATTCTTTACCGGAGGCCACGACAATAAAAAAAAAAAACTAAAAGGCCTGCGGAGCGAGAGAATCCAACATCGTAGGCAGTAAGTTATGAGTCCCACAGAAAAGCTGGTATAGATTCATCAAGGCCGGCAGAAAACCAGAGGAAGAGAGTGGGTCGCTTGAGCTCGGTGATGGATGAAGCTGTCACCCGCTCCTCATGACTCACACAGAATAATCATCATTTGGAGCAGCAGTGTACACGACGCCACAGTTGCCTCCTGGAGAAAGTTTCTAATGGAGTGCAGAGATTCGCTGGAAAGATTATTAAATTCATCCACCAGCCATCTTAAGTTGTGGTAATGTTCTTCAGGGAGGAACCGACTGTTGAGATATGAAAAGAAGAAGCTCAGCAAGTCGCCTCTGTTCCAAATGTCACAACTTGTCTCCAGACGCAGCGTTTTGAAGGCGTCAGCTTGAAAAAACCTTGTGCCTGTAATTCAGTTCAGCACATTTAAAACACCATCAGGCCCGCCCCGGTGTGCACAGGGTTTACACTGCACTAGACAAATGCATGTAATGAGGGGGGGGGGGGGGGTAACAGATCAGTGAAGCTCAGCTCACTAACAGCCACTATCTCCGACAGCATCTGAGGATCTGGTGTTTGCGGAGCAGCCAGTCAGAAACAACGACGCGAGGCATTACCGGCGACTCAGCATTCCCTGAAACAGTCTCTCCCCCCCCCCCCATACGTGTTCAGGGGTCTCTTATAATAACCTGTTCAGGATATCACACAACATGGAGCGGGGGGGGGTTCAGATAACCCTGACATGCAGCTGGCAGAGCTTAATGGACCCTCAGTGCATGCTGGGAATCACGTCTTGCTGTAATTGGGACTCCTCCTGGTGCATTTCAAGGTGTGAAGGTAAATGTAATGAGAAACAGCAGGAGGCGCTATGATAAAAAAACGAAATACTCCAAATGCTGTCAATCTGGCACTGGGATTGATTAATTGAGGCATTTGTCACACGCCTGCAATGCTCAGCTGCCCAAAAAAAGCAGCTTTTCCAACCATCTCCAAGGACGTCCCCCTGAACGAGTGCTAATCGGACGGACCACTTTTCTGTTAGTGGTACGAGACCACACGTAAATATCTGCCCGTCAATCAGATTGTGTCCTACACAGGCCCCGGAACGTGGCTCATGGCTGCAGGCGTGTCCTGACAAACCTCGGTCAAGATTCGATCACTCCTATAAGGGTCACACAACCCCAACCTACCCCAGTCCAAACTGGGCGACAGTCCCAGTGAGACAGGAAGCCAACACAAGCACAATACACCCTTGTGTGTACTTCACGTGACACATGCTGGATAACAATGAGCACCGAAGCGTTTTCTAGCACTTTTCCAGACTTTTGACGTTTTATTTTGTCACTGATTTTTGGGAGCGTGTGCACGTCTCAGATTTATTGTGCTAATTTGGATTTGACAAATACTGTAAGTGTGTGTTCATGCAGCTTTAAGGTATCTGAAGTTCAATGTCCTCCTTCTACTCAGCCTGGAACATCAGCCCTGTAGTGTGAGTTTCATCAAATGTTTTTTGGGGGAAATTTATATCAACAGTACAAGGGTCGATTTATTAACATCAAAATAAAACAATGTTGTGTAGTTTTTAGGGAGACAGGGAAAAATAAATGCAAGTAAGGACACAGAAAAATACTATGAATATATGAATTGTTGACTCGTGTTGTCAGAGGACGTGGACCCAGAGAAGAAGACATCTCCAAGTACCTCTATTTGCTAGAAAACACTTTTATTTTGTATTTTTCAGTCTAAAAAAGAAGCCGTGGGCCTGGTGTCGGTGAATAACCTTCTGAGAGGTTCCACTCGTCCTGCCTGGTCTCGTACGGGTCTGAAACCTGGTTATCAGGGATCAGCCTGTTTAGTGTGATTTCTTCCAGCTGCAGAGACGAGCGGCGAGCAGAGCTGCTCTATATTCAGAGAGAGAGCGGCCTGAGCTTGACCACTGTGCATCCATGAATGAGGAAGTATCCTTGAGCAAGATACTTAGCCCCTCGCTGATGCAGTACGGGCTTCACAGGAGAACGGGGAAAAGGGGATTTCATCCTAGGGTCACTACTGACTCAAAATATGTATAAAAAGAGGTCTTAGTCAAAAAGGTCGGTTTTGAAAATGTGCAGAGCTTGTTTAAATCGTTCATATTTTGCCTGAGGTCACTGGTGCAGAGCCAGTGACCTCACGTGACCTGATCCATTTCTCCTTTTCTCTTCATGGACCGTTTGGAAGATTCTTCGCTCAGGTCGGCCGGTTCGATCCCGTCCCTGATTGTTGCTGAAGGGAATTAAAAAGCCTTTGTGGCTCCAATCAGCAGCATTGATGTTGGAAAATAAAAAAATACAGCTGGTGAGTCATAGTTTGATTTTCTGCAGGGATAATGTTATGCAGCCGATCACCAAGAAGCGTTTGTGTGTTTCTCTGATCATCGACAAGAGCTCCTCACTCCCACTGTCTCTTTCAGACACTTTTTACAGACAGTGGCCACGTACCAGTGGAGATAGATGCTTGAGAATGTTTGAAAATACTCAATGGCCATTTTGAAAAGGGCTAAACCAATTTTAAGCCTAAGAATATAACAGATAAACTCTCTGGCTGTAGCTGAATGCAGCTAAATGTTCTTCTCTCCGATGAACCAAACCACAAATGTTAAAAAGTGATTGTTACCAGCCACCAGTTTAACCAGTTCTAGTACAAAAACTGAACCTTGTGAGGACCAGTAGTCCTCATGGGGACCAGGTCCTGGCCCTAGTGAGGACAGAGCCTAAAGCCCTTGTGGTTAGGCTGAGTTTTGGGTTATAAGCATGAATTGGTCCTGGTTTTACTTTGGTTAACTTTGCAATGGTAAGTGAGGACTGGTATTATAAAGCAGTAATGAGTGCAGAGTACTCGGTCCTGCCCAGTGAGTCAGAACATCCGCGTGTCAAGGTCAAGGTCATTTTAAAGGTCACGGCGTGAAGAACATTCAAAACCAGCTTGTTGTCCTCGACTCAGAGATATGCAGATAGAAGATTACTTAACACACAGGTTGGTCCTGAATTCAACTCCCGTTAAAATCCCACAATCCACCTGCGGGGTAGAAACCTGGTGAACTTGTGATGAATGACATCTTCAGGCTATCTGCAGTAGCGCGGACTGAGGTCATTTTAATTACTACACATTAGAGGCTAATTTAGAACAAGAAAGTTACTGTATTTTGCAAATCAATTTTCAAAGCAACACTAAATCACTGTCTCTCTTGACATTTCCAGGCGAGAGACCCAGAGGAATGAAGTGTGTGACCTGAACAGGATCCCCCCCCCCCCCCCCCCCCACCGGGAACAGTCTTTCTAAAAATTTAATACAAATCTTACTGCACCTTTATTAGAAACAGGGCCATATTTATAAAGTGGGTTAAATGAGAAAACTTTGTCTTCGAAAAAATATATGATATTCATATGAGTTGCACTGAGTTAAGGAAGCCCCATGTTTGTGCAGTCAACTAATTTATTGAACTAATTAGACTCTTTAATTCATTATTTACCAATTAACTAAATGATTAATGGAGTAATTTACTTAAATTGCAGTCTTTTAATTTAAGATACTTATATTCCCACCAAATCTGCAGTAAAATAGCAATTAGTTAAAGTGATTCCAGTAGCGTACGTGTGGAATCTATACGTTAAAATATAATCTACATACTGCAGTTATACGCCACTTGGTCACATGGTCCCTCGAGCAGTCGCTGCCACAGGAAAGCAAATCGCCTGCTTTTCTTTTCAGGGAGGGAAACGTCCCACTTCCTGTATCACTCCATCCCTAACCGAGCTGGAGTGAGTCCTTCACCTCTCCATTCTCAACACCCCATTGGAAAACTGTTCCACTGTGTTGAAGCGCAGCTCATTAATACATCTGTATGGCGCCAAGCATCATTTGCTGATCCAAGTACCAGTGCTCGAGAGACGGATGGCCGCTGGTTTCATTAGTTCCATTATGCTACCAGTGCAGCTCCAGTGCCGACCTCAGTTATGAACGGATTCGGTGGTTTTTATTTCCAACGTGGCTCCTGAATGACTTGGTTAAATTCCCCATTGATTAAAAATAATCACAATATGCGTCTGTGTTTTTTTTTTACCTTTCAATCAGTGTCATGGAGCTTTTCTGTGGATGTGAAAGTTTCAAAGGCTCAGTGTCAGCAGCTATGGGAGTCCACCTCTCCAACATAGAAAAAAAACAGCTCTCCCAGTGTGACTTAAATTACTTTCCCTGGATGTTATTCATTCCTAAAATATTCATGTTACCAAGTATCAAGTATGATTATGAATAGAGGCGGCTCCATCTGGGTGTTTTGAGGCTCATGCTCATATGTTAGAGAGTTAAACCTTTCAGATACAGATATACTGGCTGTTATACATGTTTTATATATATATATTTTATTCGTGTATTTTTTTTATTGGCAAACTCTAATGACAAAGATATGTTACTGAGGCTTGATATTTTACAGGTTTTTAGAATAACTATATACAGACTTTATATGAGTATGTAAAATGTTAAAATAAATGGAAATATTTCCTGCATTGTTAATTCTGTCAAATTAAAGGTTGTAAATGGGTCATGTCAGGCAATATTGTATAGGTCAACAGATATTTTGTTCTTGTTTTAATAATTAATCAAATGTTTCCATATGAAAAATATCTTAATCAAGTGGTACGTCAGATATATAATAATATACGATAAAAAATGATGGTAAAAATACATTTATGAAGAGTTTGCTTCACTCAAAGTGTTTTAAACTACAAGTCACATGCATGCAACCATTCATACAGGCCTGTATTCTGAGTTTAGGGTTCAGTGTCCTGCCCAAGAGCACTTCAGCATGCAGGCTGGATGAACAAGGGATCAAACCACCGACATTAACGTTAGTGGACAACCCGCTCTACCGCTGGAGCCAGGGCTGCCCCACAAAACATATAAAACACGAGCCCCTTTAATCTCTGCAGCCTCTCACTCATTAAGTCTGCTTATTTTTCTCACACACTACCTCACACTAATATTCACAGTTCGTAGAATTTCGTGGAGAAATCGAGCTCGAAGAGTTGCAGCAGATTTGCAAGCGTACACAGCGCACTAATATTTAATAAGATTCCAAAGTAACACTGGCTCGGAGATATATAAACATTTGCTAGCACACACACACACACACACACGCACACACACACACGCACGCATATTTGCTAACAAACATCCCCACCTGGAAACTCGACACACGGCAGCGAGCCCGCACCTCATCCTCGCCGCTTGCATTACAAATGATGTTTATGCCTTCAGCACTGGGTTCATAGCGTTTTAGTAAATATAGATTGTTCATGGCTGCTGCTGCATTAGGGAGTCTCAGGTGCCTCGGCTGAGAGACAGAGGGCAGGAGCCTCAGAGAGTGTCTCCTTGGTTGTGCCAAAAACAAATAAACATCTCTATCTATCTTTATTTATTTGCAAATGAAAAAAAAGTTTATCTGGGGGGGGTGGGGATTAACTTTTGGGGGACGAATGATGGATTTCACTGAGTTACTGGCAGCTTGCTGTCGAGGTTGCCCGCTTGTCTCCGGCGATTTCATTCAACTGGCAACAGCCACCGAGAGAGTTCATATTAAATATCTGCTCTCGTTATTATTCTAATGATCACTGTCACTCTTGATGGATGAGTGTATGCATTATCGACCTGGATGCATGACGGGGAGACAGGCCCAGCACGCATCGCTGAAGGTACAGTTGGGTTTTATGGGCAAACCCATTAGGCGCGTTAATCAGGATAAAATGTCTATCTCATCTATTTTCAGTGGCTGACCGCAATAATGAGCCATTAAACATTGTATTTCAGAGAGAATCCATCTTGGCCCCACAGACACTCTCTGGATTGTTCACATTATCTCTTGTTCTCCGGCAAAGTAAAAGCACGGGATCAAATTTTAAAGATGTCGGCAGAAGAAAGTGGACAAAGATTAAATAAATCAAATAAAGTGTATATTAAAAAAAAAGGTTAATCAGGTGGTAAGGATTCACACTCAGCCCCGAGGCTTAAGGAATCATCCTCTACAAAGTTTTTGGGCTGTGCCAAAACTTTCATCTCAAGTAATATAGCAGAAATTTCAATTAATATTAATGTATCGGTATCAGGCATTGTTGGCTTTAATATTCTAGTTCAGATTTATTTTAAAGTTTAAAACTAATCTTCCCTCTTAACTCAAAAAAATGTTTATGTCACATTTAGTGTAATAATTATCTTTATCGACTGATATGAACATTTTCACCATGAAGACATTTCTGGCCATATGACCCGGCCCTAGTTGAAACATATAGTGATTTTCTAAAATAACAACAAATAAAAAGAGAACAAATAAACCCAGAATATAAAGAACCTGAAATAACGATGAGTTTATGTATAAAGTATCAAAATAATTACGAAATATTTCCATCAAAGTTTCATCAAAGTTTACATATCACACATATAAACAAAGACAAATTATGAAAACAACAAAATACGAAAAACCCCTATTTACACAAAGTGAAAGCCACTCAGAGGTGAGAACAAATCAACATTCATCGAAACTGTGGGAGGCCATGTTGATATAAAACCTTTCGAAAATAAAACCTGGAATAACAAATTAATCAAAACATAAAAATCAAAAACAGGGATGAGACATTATCCACAGAGGCTGCGACTCCTGGAAGACTGTGACGACCACCGCCTGGGAAACATATCGATTCAGTAAATGAAAGGATGGAGGGAGTGGGTGGGGGGGCTGAGCTCATCACATTTCCTTGTCTCTACATGCAATTGCTGAAGACCACATAATGAAAGCTAATGACTCTCCACACATCCTCTGCAGGAGCGATGCTGTGTGGCTCGTTGCAGCAGGTGGTCGGAGGGAGGAGGAGGAAGAAAAGGGAAGAGCAGGCGTTGACAAACAGCCAATCAGAGCACTTAGCATTAAAAAAAACAGAGGTAATGGAAATCAAAGATGCAGAATGGGATCCGGACGTCGATAACGAGGCAGGACCGACAACGGTGATGTCTCAAATTACCTCTGATGAATCTCACGAAAAGCTTTTAAAGAAGAGTTTCACTGCTTTCATGTCTCTGTCGGACCAGATTCACTGAGACGGGTCCAATTATTATTCATCCCCAAGTCTTCTGCTTCTGTTTTACATTTTTCAAAAGGACCTGTTGAATATTTTTGATTATTACAGCATTTTTAAATCTCGAATCTCGGATATAAATCCTTTATTTCTGCGTGGGAATACTAACTTTTATTTCGCCCGAGGTTAGCGTCACTATAAATATGCAGGCCGTATATTTAAAGCGTATAAAGGGTGAGCAGGGTTCCCTGGTGTCTGCTGAACATAGAAAGTGTGTCATGGCAGAGAGAAGGGTGGGAAACGCTGCCAGAGGCTGTGGACTCACTGTGAACTCTGAAAACTGTGATCCTCAAACAGCTTCGACCGAGCCACAGGACCCTGGAAGGCTCTCGAAGCTCATTGGTCCATATGCTGGATCCATCACTGAGGTTCTGTCTAGAACTATTTCAGACAGAACAATCAATAGAACTGCTCTTTTAGTATTCTTGTTATATCTATAAAGCACCTCTTCTAGTCTTGTTGACCACTAAGAGTGCTTTACGGTACAGTTTGCCATTCACCCATTCACTCATTCATATGGGGTAGACTGGGATCTAACTGCCGACCTTCTGGGTTGGAAGACGACCGCTCTACCCCTCATCCCCCTATTACCATTAGAATCATAAGAATTATCTTTACAGAACTTAATCAGGCTTTTACTTGATAATTGTGTTTGCTGTTGTGTTTCCTTAATCCTTTTTGTTTTGTCTTTACATTTAAATGATGCATTATTTGACCTGCCATCTTTGATATTAAATGACTTTGAACTAATTTGCGTCTTGTCTTTGATGTTTTCCATTCTATTTTTTTAATTTTTTAACACTTTGGAATGGTAATTGTAATATGTGATTATAATAATAGGATTTTAATAGAATAAAATAGACAATATCCTGTAATATATAGAAACATCCGGCTACACAATATAAATAAGCAGCTATATTACATAACACATTATAGTATTAAATAAAATAGCCCAGTTATATATTGATCAAAATGTATGACATGAAAGTTCAAAATCAGTTAAGATTAAAATATTCTTTGAATAACCAATAAATAGTGAATATTTGCCACATGGCTTAAATTCACCTGCAAAAATAAATTAGTATTTAATGGGCTGTTCCATCTGAGTACAGATATAGAAAACCAATTTCTTGCCATTTCCTATTAAAAAAACACAATATTGCCTCTGTATGAGTTAATTTACAGACAAACAGGAAATGCACCTGAAGCAGAGCCGGTGGCGTTATCCATTACTCCCCTTGTGATGGAGGCTCCATCCATCTTTATGGATGCTCTCCCAGCGAGGAGGCGACTCACAGCATCGGGATGATGCTTGTGAATGATTAATGAACTCCTATAGGCAGTTATATTTATGAGAGGAGAGTGGTGGTGGTGTCCTGACTGGCAGACAACCAGTATAAATTACAGGTTTAACTGTAACCAGGGTAAAATATATATATATATCACTGGATGGAGATTGATACGTGTGACAACAGAGAAACTGCTTTCCGATAAGTTTCTGTCACCTCGATGCTCCAGCGTCATAAAGCACTGAAAGAAGATCTAGATATCTCGACTCTGTGTTTTTGTGAGAATCTGATTTGTTATTGGTTAATAGAGAAATAGAGAATCTACGCAAGGTTAATTATGTACAAGAGGGAAAGTGAGATGTTGGGAATACAATCTTAAAAACTAAAATGTAAATACTGGAATCTATCGTTTTCTTTTAGATGATACAATTGGTGTTAATGGGCAGTTGGGATCAAAACTGTATTTGTCTAACGTTTAAATTTCCTTTAAAAATGATATTGTAGTGAATGTGACTTACATAATACACCCTTTGTTCTTAGTGTGGTTCTATACACTGTTGATTCATGCCGTTATTGAATTAATGTGTTAAGTATGACTGTGCCGGGATCGTGTCCCTTTAAATATATATGTGCGCGATGACGTTGAGCCCAGTGCTTGCTGGGTAACGTGATGACGTTGAGCCCAAAGCTTGCTGGGTAATTTAGCGCCATTTAGTATTCTGTTTTGAGCTACAAAAATAAACGGGACACAGACTTCTGTTCCCAACTTCAGGAAGTGTTTTCTGTGTTTAAATGCAATTCCCACAATATAAACGTTTTTAATAGTTCTGTGTGTATTAATATTCGTGTAACAACATGTAATTTCACCAAGCTAATGAAGTTATGTCTTTAAGAATTGACAGTAGGTTAACGTTAGGTGAACTAACATCGATAGCTACAGTAGCTAGTTCAACTAACCACGGATAGAACCTGATCATTAGTTTACAATAAGTCAAGTTAGGGTAATTCTAAATTAATGAGACTTCACACTTAAACACTGATGGGAAAAAAATAGTATTTATCAATAAATATTACATTTACTTATGAAACTCTGTAAGACTTTGAAAAATGACTCAACAGTTACCAACTCATTGAAGTTAGTGACTGGCACTGGAGTCAAGTGGTGCATTCAAGTTAATCCACGATAAATAAGACTTGCAGACCCTGGACCAGCCATTTACGTCAATGAAAAGTTAGCAGACAAATGGGAGGCGACTTCTCTGTGTCCCACTTTGTGGTCAACAACACTGAGCCAGCGATCAGCCATGTCATATTTATATTGATTTTACATATTGACCGTACACAACCTGCCGATTGGGAGCTTTCCAGTATTAATGACACTTTTCTGTGGCCTCCTCCACTTTGCAAACAAACACAGCAGTGAATCATCATTTAATCACCCCCCCCCCCCCCCATTCCATCTACAGACACATTTATCTATCGTCTACCCTCTACATACACATATTAATATTGTTTATGATATATGTAGTTTATTGCCTATCATTTTGTTGTCTGAAAGAAGACATTTATTTTATTGCCTGTATTTGTTTTGTTCAATAACAATAAAAACAGATACAATTGTAATGAGTTTAGCAACATTTTTATTATCTTACAGAATATTTTTTATGGTCCCTTCACTAAACAGATTGGTCTTTGGTTGATTACATAGAACCTTAGGGATCCATATAGATCTGTGATGTTGTGTATAGAACTCTAATGAAGACGTTTTATTCCTCGTCAGGTTTGTTGTGGAATAAAAAAAAGGAATTTTTGTGTTCTCTGTGTGTAACTGTGCCCTGGAATTAAAAATATTTCATTTGTGTATGTGCGTATGGGGATGTTTATAAACTATATGGTTCATGCAAACTCGGAGTTTGTGTGTATGAATATGCATTGGGAAGATTGCATGTGTTTGTGCGTATGTGTGTGTGTGTGTGTGTGTGTGTGTGTGTGTGTGTGTGTGAGAGAGAAAGGATGCACAAGAGGCAATAATCTACGAAACAAGTTCATTTGCATATGTTTTTAAATTAGGCTGCCAGACTCCACCACCAAAGTGTTTAATAAAGCATTTCATCAATTCACAGCATATATAGCATATCGAGACACCCCCACCCGCCCCCCCACTGATGGTCGTATCCCTATTTTCCAACGACCACTCGCACACGAGTAGCTACATAACTCATCCGAACTCATAATATAGTGTTGTCAAGCTGCTCCGACACCCCCCCCCCTCCCTCTCCCCGCGCGACAATGACTCAGCCTACAACCAGTTTATGAAAGACCTCATAAGTATATAATTAGAGAACAAACACAGAACAGCACAACAACAAGGAAAACATAATAAAAGCCGTGTGAATTATTTCCAACGTGGCCCTGAGGAGAAGTACATCAAGAGAACTCGCCTCATTGAGCTACACGGGGATATTCATGGCTACTCTTACACTCGTTAAGGAACCTGAGAGAGCAGCCGGCCGTTTGTACAGTCGAGTGACAGCGGTGATGTCCCGCGCCGACGCCTGGGAAAAGTTCTCCTGTGAATCTCTATTGATTCCCTATTGCTGACTCTTAGCCGCAGAGCACTTGGCAAGAGCTTGGTTTCGTCTGGGTGCTGCTCAAAGCAGAAATACATCTGGTGATGGAGGAGCTTTTATGGGAGGGTGCCGGGGGGGGGGCATTTTCCAGTGACACGAGGCCAAAGCAGGAGAGAGCTTTGGCTGGAGACCAGAGCGTTCCCTGTACTCAGAGCACATCAGTCCGAGTAACACTTGTTCTTCTCCCTTATGCAATTTCCTAAAGAATATCCAACATCAGGAACGTGTTCTGATTTCAAAAAGGAGGATTAATGCTAACCTGCTCTTTTTCTTTAGATAGCACCACTGGCATCGTGGTTTTTCCTTTTCATTCAACGAGACATCGCCCGTTCTAAAGCGGCGAGGTCGTGCCAAGGTCGGTGAAAAACCAATTAATAGAGCCAAAGGAAAAAACCACTTAAATGACAAAAATCTGGATTCCAAACAGTCCACGTCACTTCCGAGTCAATACTGTGGCTAAAACGCTCCTGTCGGGCAAAGTCTAATCCACGCACGTATCAGAGGAAGAGCTCAGTTAATAAAACATCCGATAATTCCGACATTACTCTGAGGACGGACTGTTTTCATTGTATATTGTCCCCTCGGTGACTGAACTGCAAGGGCGTTTACTGCTCACTCAGGTCAGACTGAGAGCCGAGCCTCCTGAATGTAAAACAGGCTGCAGCTCCGTCACCTGCCCTTTTCTCTGCCGGTGACTTCATACATCACGGTGTTGTCTGGGCTCAGCCCTTGGAACATGGGATTTATACGAGATTACAGTTTTACAGGCTCTGAGTGTTTTGTCAGCACAGGGACACACGGATTCCTGAGTTCACATTGAACCCACAGCATTCACAACCACAACAACAACTGGTTTTTAAACCGTCTGGTCGATAACACCGATAACCAATTTCACCTAATGATACTAATTCTTCATTTTCGGATGAGGAGCATAGTAGAAATGTTACAAATTGCAACGATAACAATAATAATAGTAGAAACTAAATCAATGGTACATTCTGTTCTTCTTAATAAAGCCATTTATCATGATCGCCTCAATGCTGCCAATTCAGTATGGACTCCTTACAGTGAATTAAGCACTTTGTAGCTGGCGTCCCGCTGAGTGAGCCGTGTGAGCAGCTTCAGACGAGGCTCAGATGAAAGAGCACTGGGCACGGACTAATTATTTCTGCTTACTTGATAAGGATAACTCACCGTGACCACAGGGCTCGCCCAGAGTCTGGCTGTGTGACAACTGCACAGCGCTAATGTGAGAGCGAGGCAGAGCGCCCGTCCAGAGGAATCCAGAGCAGCTGGAAGAGCGTGGATCAAGAGAAAGTACAAATTAAACCACATTGATTTTTTAATCAAGGCAGAGGAGGGAGGCAGAGTGAGTGAGGGCACCTGAGCAGCCCGGGTTTCACTCTCAGACAATTATTATCCTCGCCAAAAGAATTCACAATAAAGATCTTATCAAGTTTGAATATAATAATACTGCTAACCACACTCATATGATCCCTACATGCCAACACTAACTCGATGTATTAATACTAACACTGGGTTGTGCAGATAGATCTTGATATCAATGAGGGCCGGAGCAATCATAGAGCAATTTACCCATTAATTATAAAATGATTATTAATCTCCAGAGTAGCAGCGTTAGATTGAAGGCTAAATTAATTTAGTTTCACGTCTGCACCTCCCACATACAACGATGCTCATAACCCTAGAAGCAAGTCCCATTCATGAGGAGCATCATTTGCCTGTGTGCTCAAATATGTTGCCATAAACAACATTTAAACGTTGAAAAAGCCAATAATTACCAACATTGATTCGATGCCTTATAGATTTGAACATTAAATGATGAGACTGATGGAATTCTAACATTGTGTCAATGTCCCCTTGCTTTCTGTTAAACCCTTTAACGGCCCATTGAAAGGTGAGGACGGACAAATACGTTCTCACCTTCCCCAACATGTCCCCACTCTGGAATTTGTCCTCACAACGATCTAAGTACAAGTACACAAACAGAGCGCTCTGACGCTCTGTGTTTGTGTCCCACTGATAACGAAATGGAGCGAACAAGTTCAGACACACTAAACTGAATTTATAATCCTAACCCTAGAAGAAAGTCTCATCTTACTAGGAGATTCATGTCATAACAACTCATTGAAAAGTGAGGACGGACAAAAATGTCCTCACCTTCCCCAAAATGTCCCCATTCTGGAATTTGTCCTCACAAAGATCTAAGTACAAGTACAAGTGTTTGTGTCCCACTGATAAAGAAATGGAGCGAACAAGTTCAGATACAGGTGATCAGTTTCTGCTTGATTTTAATTTTCTGTAGTTGTGAACGCAACTTTGAGTCTCAACTGTGGAGAGAGAGAGAGAGAGAGAGAGAGAGAGAGAGAGAGAGAGAGAGAGAGAGAGAGAGACAGAGAGAGAGAGTTAATGGCCTAACAAGCACAATCAAGTAACACCATGAAAATCACAGACCTTGTTGTGAGCAGATTAGCTGAGAAACTATTTCAACCACAACATACTCCCATCAAAAGGTCCCTGCACAGAGTGTGTGTGAAGCCACCGGTGCAGATAGAGCCAGATGAAGGAGGAGATTACAGAACATGAGAGATGGAACCGCGCTGTACGGCCTCCATGTGCCCACGGTGTGTCAAAGAATTTGCATCTAATTTATCATGGCAGCATCTAATTAAACTAAAAGACTTTTTCCTCTGAATCACGGCTCCAACACGTCGCAGTGGAGGAATCTACCAAAGAGGAAACATCAGCCGGAGAATCAGTTTAGTGAGGCAGGAAATATAAAGATAACACACTCCACTGGGAATCAGCAATTTGTGGGGGGGAAACTCCATTTCTGAAAACTGAAAATAATTCAAAAAACCGAATCCAGGCAAATTACTGGCGCTGGTAGATTCAACAGATTTGCATCATCACACAGGTTTATACCATTTCATCCCAGCATTTGTGCCCAAAAAAAAAAGGGAAAAGGACACACTCTGCTAATTACACGACAGGCCGAGGTGCACCCCCCCGATGACGGGCCCCGTGTTCCTGCAGCTGATGCGTCTGGTTGATAGATGACATGCTCGTGTCCGGGAGCTGCAGGCCCTGTGAGCGTGGCCTGCTCTTCATGGGGGATAACACACTCTGCTTTCCCCTTCCGTCAGTGGACACACAATGTTCTGTCCCCCTGTCGTGCAGAGGGACACACTTTTCCAAACTGGGCACTGCATGCTCCCCCCCCCACCTCTAACACAAACAAGGTTAATTTCAAATGAGCTCTCGGCCGTTATCCTTGCACTGACGCAGATGGAGTCTCTTAGCCGTGTCCTTATCCAGAGTTATAGACCCACCCATCGGGTCGGGCAGCATGCAGCCGATGGGATTACGAAGCACGAAAGGTCAAGTCAGATATAAAGAAGAACATTCAAATTACTGCATGTGTATCCAGTATTTCATCTCAAAACAATAGAGAGAGGGGAAACGGAAAAGTGAAATGATTCTTAACAGAGAACAGTAGAAGCCTCGGGGTTGTGAGAAACCCACACATTTTCCAGATGTTGGCAGGTTCTTATACAAAGTGTTTAGGTTGAACTGAAGTAATAAACAAAGCATATAATGTAAAAACTAGTAAAGCAATCAAGGCTGCACACACAAGACTTCAGTTCCCCGACTATGTCTTATTATATCTTCAAGATCCAGAAATGACTCACTGGGAAAACAGTGCAAATGCTGTTTTATATCGTTAAAGAAAGTTTCTGGATCTGATTCACATAGTTTGACTCATACTCAACTTTCCCCACACTTCGCCCTGTTCCATCCAAAAGTTTTTGCATGATTAAACTAGACCAGACTAACCATGAAACAAACCAAACTGGTTTCCTAGTGATGAACACATTACAACCCGTGCATGCGATGGATCTTCACTTCTAAACATCCAGTCCCATTCTGCAGCGTGACTCGAGGACTGAAACAGTTACGACCTCACTGAGTTTCTCCTGCCTGCTCCTTTCATCCAAAGCATTGATCTTAAACAAGAGCTTGGTATTCACATCCCTGTGCTGGTTGGACTGGTCCTTGTGCCATAATGGAGCGTTTCCCTGAGCGCGTGTCAAGCATGTCTGGAAATGACAATAAACCTGAAAGGGAACCTGGAAAGGTCGCGGTTAATGGTTAGGTATTATAAATGAATACCAGTGCTGACTAGGGGTTATAACAAGGCTCCGGCTGTTGAAGGCAAAGGTTCAATCCAACAACCTCCACCACCTTTACTTCCATGCATCCTTTATGTTTGGCACTGTGGTTAAGCAATACGTCAACTAGAGGCCAGCAGAGAGTGCAGAAAATGCAATGGTGGAAAAAAGTTTGGAATGATGTTTGTCCCCTTGACCGGGCTGAAGTAACATCACATAGAAACCTGACGTTTCCCAACATCTCTTTGAGTCTCTCGTCAAAACGTGCAGCCCTTGATGAAATACCTCCCTCGTGTCTAGATGATAATCCCAGTTGAACCATTGGCTGCACTGCCCCACCAGGATTTCTGCCAGTCCTGCTCCATTTCTGTCCATATCTGTCCGTTTCCATGCACGTGTCTAACGTTGAGCATCAATGAGCCTTTAGAGAAACTCTATCTGTGTGTGTAGCATCTATTACAATCAACTGGTCCTCCTCAGAGCACAATGACACACCCGTTGTTGGTCCCTCATCATCTGCACAACAATTTTTATATCAGTGCTTGAAAATTACTCAACATTCTTACAATACTGCTACTAGGGAAGGTTTGAGGAGGTTTAAGAATAAGAAGGAGTTGCTCATTGCTGAGGAGAGATCAAGTATCGAGTTAAAGTAAGTGCCTGGTTATTTAAAGATCCTTAGTCATTGTGGGTAAAAGAATCCAACGTTGACAGTCGAGAGGAAATGGGAACATTAAGAATATTGAATGAAAACTCTTTATTTTCCACCGCAAACTGCAGAAATGGCCTCGTACACATAAAGACATGAAATATTCCCAAACTTATTCTTATTCAGTCTTCAGTAAAAAATAATCTTCTGTACAAAAAGAAATGAACAAAAGCTTTTTTGTGTTAAATCGGTTCTGAAGCTTCTGCTTCGGGTTTAGTTCCCTCTGCGGCTCATTCCCCCCCCCCCCCCCCCCCCCCCCGAACCCTTTTGTGAAGAGGCACAACAAATGTCACGAACAATTTACGCCCTAAGCTTATTTTCCATAACAAATCCGACCCCAGTATTTGTGGTAATTGTTGTCATTATAATGTTCTGTTCACATGTAATGAATGTGTGACGGCTGCTTCAGCACAGACGAGTCAGGGAGAGAGGGACAGAGCCTGTTGTGTTGGGATGAAGCTGACAACTGACCGCTGATGACGTTTTCACACCTGAGAGACTTTGTGTGTCGTTTACTTTTTGATCCACAGAAAAAGTAACACACACACACACACACACACCCTCAGTGCGCCACATCGACCTGTTCTCGACATTGATTGGTTTGCAGACGGGCGTCGGCCTGACGTTGAAGTGGTGGCAATTATTTGTCCTCTTTCCATTTGAATGGAGAACAAAAAAAAAATGAGTGAACAGCTCATTTTGCTTGTTTGGCTGCAGCTTTATTATCATCATCGAGTTCCTGACATTAGATCTGAATGAGCTGAGTGAACCTCCTTGTCATTTGAACATTAGATCATTGGAGGAAAAGACTGCAAGTGATCATGATAGTCTGGAAATCCAAACTATTCCAAAAAACGTGCTTTGAGATTCCGAACGACTGGAACCATGGTTCTGTTTGATCCGAACCAGGAAGACCTCTTTGGGTCTGAACACGTTTGGGTCCGAGGCGCCTTCTGCTTTCTTCTGGACTAAACTCAGTCCTGGTTCTGGAGCTCGGCAGATGTCACATCCCACTTTAAACCAGCCGCTTTCTAACACTGAACACATCATATCACTGGAGCAGTCGGGAGCACACCCTCTCTATTTTCAAAGTGATGCTCTGTTCCATTTGCTAATGTACATTAGATTAGCTCTCCAGCTATTTGCTTTCACTGTTTCAATGTGATGAATAAATTAATCGAATGGGAGCTCTCGTTTAAAAAAAGTAAATATGCAGACACTCTGAATGTGCAATTGTAGTGCGAGCGGAATAAATTATAGTTTTCACGTTTACACGGCTACACACATGATATTTGCTGTTTAATTAAACAATTAAAAATCATATGACACTGTTATTTTCTCCTGCTAGGAAAGAAAACATCACAGGGACAAAACAAACACTCATTAACCTCGACGTGAGAGTACTTTGGCAAAAGTGGCCTTTTAGAGGAACCTTGTCATGAAGAAACTCACAGAGCTCGTTTTGTTTTACGAGAACGTGGAGGAGTGGAGATGAAGTCACAGCCTTCACCGCTCTCCTCATAATTACACCCACTTATATATATATATTTTTTTTCCCATCTCTTCACTTTATGTCCTTGACAGCCTCTCAGTTTTTTAATCTACTGGAGGATTTAACCCTCTTTACTGGGCCGTGGACGCCCGGTCACATGTTGTAATCCGGCCCCTTCCAGCGCTTATCGCTCCGGCTCCACCCTCTACTCACACCCCCACACCCTCTGCTGTCATATCCACCTTCTCACGGCTTCTTTAGGAATGACAGACACAAGTCCACAGACACAAGTCGACACACACAAGTCCACAGACACGTTATTACCGTGGCCTCGAAGGGCAAGTCACAAAACGCAGTAATAAAATACAAATCACGATGGTAAGAACTTCTAATGGAGGAGGTTGGTGCTTTCGCTTGACAGGGCTCGTCTCTGATTGGATGTGTGCACTCACATAAGTGATTGTGTTTTCGGTTTTGTTGCTGTACCCTTTTTTGTTCTTCTTTGCCCTCGTGTTTTCTTATTTACTGTTTTTTGTTTAGATTTAGTTGTTGTGTTTTAGTTTTATTTGTGTTTTCAGTTTGTTGCTTTCTGATTTGTCCTTTTGTTCTTCTTTGCTGTTGTGTTTTCATAGTTACCATTTTTTGTTTAGTTTTTGTGTTTTCATATTTCCCTTTGTGTTTTAGATTTTTTTTTGTTTTCAGTTTTGTGGTTTTCTTATTTGTCCTTTTGTTCTTCTTTGCTGTTGTGTTTTCATATTTGCCTGTGTGTTTTAGATTTTTTTGTGTTTTCAGCTTTGTGGTTTTCTGATTTTCCCTTTTCTACTTCTTTGCTGTTGTGTTTTCATATTTACCGTTTTTGTTTAGATTTAGTTTTTTGGGGGGTTTTCAGTTTTGTGGTTTTCTGATTTGCCCTTTTCTACTTCTTTGCTGTTGTGTTTTGAGATGTGTTGTTGTGACAAGACGTTGTGTATTTTCTCTATTTGCCCTGAGCACACTGTAAACATTTTGGCAGTTACTAGTTGCAGGAAGAAATTTGTTAAATGTTGTTGTTGATAGAAACTTTACAGGATCAACTGTGACAGAACCCCGGAGTCACATGTGTGTGTGTGTCTGAAGCTGCTCATTATAATCCTCCTCTACCTCCTGTCACGGCCTTCGGGGACTTTTGCACTTACATGAATTATAAAAGCCATTAAGAAGGAAACTGAAATTAACAGAAGAATAACAGTTTGACTAGTGAACTCATTACTTCCACTGAAGAGTTTTCACCTCTGTCTGTTGCTGTGTTTGTGCATTTGTCAGCAGGATTACACAAAAACCACTAAAGCTAATTCATGCCCAACTTGGTGGAAGGGGGGGGGGGGGGGGGGGGGGGGGGGCAGTGGGCCCGGGGAAGAAGCCGTTACATGTTGTTGCAGATCTGGTGAAAGTTTCCCGCTTTCGTTTACACTTCAATCATTTTTGGTCATTTCTGTCAATTTCTCAGGAAATTAAAACTGCTACTATTTCAAATTAGTAAATGCTTTCATATACAAATTGTTTTTAAAAAGAGAGGCAGTTTTTTCTTTCTCTCTTTGCCTCCTTCACCTACATGATTAAGTGTGATCGGCCTGCATGCTCCTCAAAGACGTGATCATACCAGGGACTGTGTTTCCTGCAGCTTTAGTTCGTCTTTGAGATTTTAAACTGCAGCAGAATGTGGATTTAATCTGAGCAGGTGTTGTTTACTTCTCCAGTGTGTGTATCATTATCATTCAGGGTTATTTGAACTTCCTGTCCCGCAAGTGCACGATCATGAACACAGGGACTGGACGTGTTGTTATTTCAGACCAGATCTTTTTCTGGCTCAGTAGGTATAATCCTTTCATCAGCTGATGCCTTTCCTCCTGGGTGGAGCTTAAACAATAGGATTAATATTAACCAGTGTGTTGCCTCGGATGAAATGGTAAAGAGCAGGAATTATGAAGAGTCCGGCCCCTGTGACTGGCACGATTCCTTTTACTCTTTATTCAGAGATTACTATCCTGAAACGACTGATAGCAGCCACGTAGGGTCCCTGCAGGAGAGTGGCTGAGTGGGATGGAGAGGACGGAGAGAGGGGACGAGACGTACGTCCACCGGCCTCCGTCTCTGGAGGGGGACAGATGTCTACTTCACGATACCATTTCATTCTAAGAGTCTAATTCCAGGAGGAAAGAAAAAGTCATCTCCACATCTCATAGCAGCGATCGTGGCAGAAGGAGATGATTTACATATTTTATTGTGCTGGTCAGCGGAAACTGGTTTTCAATGGGCCAGAGGCGATATTGAGATCTCGAGAGTCGGGTCCCAATATGTAATTCTTATTTTATATTCTGGATTTATACTGTTTTATTGCATATGCATATTACTGATAATGATAAGAATAACACTGAACTGAACTTTACTCTTCTGAAAACGATTTTTCAAATGTCTGCAGATAGTGTCTACTAACATTATCTGGTCAATAATCACAAAATGCCAGATACAGACCAGCGACTTCTGTATCGACTGCAAATTATGTTTATTGTTAATATTTGATGTGCGATGATATTGTACAGATCAAACAGATCTAAACCCTCATGATTTTCCTCCCCTGCCTCAAACACACGGTGTCCCACTAATATTAATAATCTCAATTACTCGTGCTCGGCTGTTAGAATATGTAGAACACCGCCCTCTTTGGTTTTTATAATTATTTAATTATTTTTTAATTACATAACATCTGTTTTGTTGTTGAGGCATCAGATGTCCACGATCTGATATCAAGGACGTTTCACTGAATTCTGATGAAGCTGAAGAGCAGTGAAATGTAACCTCTGTTTTCATCTCTGTGGCAAATTGTGAAAGAGAAAACATCTCAAATATAAAAACTGATAAATCACAATTTAATCCACCAGTTAAATCCAACCACTGGTGTTTCCTGTCCCAGTGTCAGGACATGATGGAGGTCTCACTCTCCTGCAGCCTGATGTTCACTCAGCTGTCACGACTCCCTGGGGGGGGGGAACTGAGTTCACCTTTAACACTGCACAACCAACACTTGAGGAAATACAAGGGAGCCACTTAAATACTTGAGTTGAACAAAGTGAAGGCAGCATTAACCTCAGGGGCCGGGAGCCGGAGCACAATTTGTGAAATTGACATAATTGGAATTGTTGAGAAAAGGACAAGTTGGACGACATGGTGCACTGTAGAGGTCATAAGCCCCGCCTCCTCCGTGTTAGCAGCTGGGACGTGGATCAAAGTAAAAGGGTAAAGCAGACATTTGATTCTTGGTGGTTTCTGTCATTTGTTTTTCATTTGTTATCGGATGCTATAAAAAAAATGGCATGATTGACAGCTGAGTCTGATTCCCGATTGGTCGAGCGCTTGAACGTATAAGATGGCGTCGCCCATATCTGGGAGTTTGGCTTCATTTTGTACAATGGGGGGAAATGGAAAAACATCATCTGTCTTTATTCCCAGTCTTTGCTCAGAACCGACTCAGGATCAAATCATTTCCACAATCCCATACCAGGTTTTCTATATATTAATAATACTCAAGAATCTACCAGTATAGTTAAATATAACAGTCAGTTTCTAAGGTTTGTCTTTTTTTTCACCCTGGAATGTAGCCCAGCTGCACAGCTTCAGTTCCCTGTGGTGTTTGATGTGACCTCCATGTAAAGATGGAGTCCGAGAGTCTGAGGCAGGAAGGTTTGGAACAAGCTTCTTTTCCTTCCTCTGCATGAATAAAAAATTACTGAGGTTCAAAAGGAATCCTCGGACTGTAAGTGGGACCTTTCACCTGCAAAGCTTGTTCAATAAATAAATATGAATTGATTTTGACTGTTGCTTGTTGTCGTACGCTGTGCATATCAAGTGATGCACAATTCTCATCCGTAAGTTTTCTCATGCACAAAGCAAATCAGGTTGTATCTGTAAAGAACATAGAAACAAAGCTTGATTTGACATCCTCACACACGTGACGACAGGATGTAGGAGAACACGCTTGCAGACCCTCGGCCAATCACAATCAGCGTCCGGAGCCGTTCTTTATTTGTCGCCATCAACCTCACGCTTAGTCACGAGTTTAGTTTTCAGTCCGTGACGAAAGCCCAGTGAGAGAGATTCCCAGTATGCCAATCTACTTATTACACACTTAAAGAGTGCACAGCTCTCCGGGCTGTTTTCCTCCTA